>NC_070589.1:30623629-30676129 GCF_027409825.1 Scomber japonicus
GAAGGAAGGAGGGAGGGAGGATAGGAGGAAGGAAGAAAGGAAGGAAGGGGGGAGGGAGGAAAGGAGGAAGGAAGGGAGTAAGGACAAAAAGAGGAAGGAATTTAGGAGAGAAGGAAGATGGAAGGACGAGGGAGCAAAGAAAGAGGGGAGGAGGAGGAGAAGAAGGAAGGAAAAATTAAAGAAAGAGGGAAGAAGGAAGGAAAGAAGGAACAGTCAAAAGAGACGGGGGGTCCGATCGCTTTCTTTCTTTCTTTCTTTCTTTCTACTATTGGCTGCTTTAAACATCGCAGTAAAGAATCAGTTTCCACAAATAGCAACCAGCGATGTGAAGCCAAGTGCTCAGTCACCCCCCCCCGCCCCCCCCCCCCCCCCACTCTAACGCTGACCCCCCCTCCCCCCTCCCCCCTCTCTCTTCACCCATCTCCGCCTTCTCTCCCTCCCCAATTAGCGGCCGTCTTTGCCTCAAGTCGCCGTGTCAGCTCTGATCAAGGCGAGCGCGTCTTCTCAGAGATGACTGAGCATCCAGCTCGCCACCTCCAGGCCGGGCCGACCCTGAGGACAAAGCTGACATGTAGAAAGGACGAGAGAGACGAGGAAGACGAGGAAAAAATGTGGAGAGGAAAAAAAAAAAAACGACTAAGAAGCTTCGAGCAACAATAGTATGGGTTTCTTTTTCTTCTTTTCTTTTTTATTGTGTTTCCATCTCGGCTGATTTGAGTGTTTGAGTGTTTTTCACTGTTGAAGAAGTTTGAGCTGATGGACTCTAAGCGGAGCACTTTACTTTTGTCGTTTTGGACTTGACGCGAGGAAGGAGGGAAGGAGGGGAGGATGGAAGGAAGGAAAGGAGGGGGGAGGAAGATGGAAGGATGGAAGGAAAGGAAGGGAGGGGGGAGGAAGATGGAAGGATGGAAGGAAGGGAGGGAGAAGGAAGGAAGGAAAGGAGGGAGGAAAGAAGAAGGAAGGAAGGAAGGAAAGGAGGGAGAAGGAAAGAAGAAGGAAGGAAAGGAGGGAGGAAGATGGAAGGATGGAAGGAAGGGAGGGAGAAGGAAGGAAGGAAAGGAGGGAGGAAAGAAGAAGGAAGGAAGGAAAGGAGGGAGAAGGAAGGAAGGAAAGGAGGGAGGAAGGAAGGGAGGAAGATGGAAGGAAGGAAGTAAGAAAAGAAAAAGAAAGCAGGGGGGAAGGAATGAAGGAAGAAAGGAGGGAGGAAGATGGAAGGAAGGAAGGAAGAAAAGAAAGAAAGAAAGGAGGGGGAAGGAAGGAAGGAGGAAAGGAGGGAGGAAGGAAGGGAGGGAGGAACGAAGGAAGGGGGGAAGAGATGATGAGTGTTTGAGTGTTTCTTTCTGTTGAAGAAGTTTGAGCTGATGGACTGTAAATGGAGCACTTTTATTTTGTCGTTTTGGACTCGACGCTCATGCTTAGTAATAATAACTTTATTTATATACTGAAGCACCTTTCGAATAACAAAGTTCACAAAGTGCTTTAACAGACAAGGCAAGCAAGATGAGAGACAATGGAATCCAGTTGGAGAAAATGAGAATGTAAAAATATATAAAATGAATAAGACAAAGTAAAATAAGATTAACCAAGGAAGGAAGGAAGGAAGGGAGGAAGAAGGAAGGATGGAAGGGAGGAAGATGGAAGGATGGAAGGAAGGGAGGAGGGGGGGAAGGAAGGAAAGGAGGGAGGAAGAAAAGGAGGGAGGAAGATGGAAGGAAGGAAGGAAAGGAAGGTGGAAGGAAGGGAGGGAGGAAGGAAAGGAGGGAAGAAAGGAAAGGAGGGGGAGGAAGGGAGAAAGATGGAAGGATGGAAGGAAGGAAGGAAGATGGAAGGATGGAAGGAAAGAAAGGAGGGGGGAAGGAAGGAAAGGAGGGAGGAAGGATGGAAGGATTTTAGCCTGACTTCTCCTAATCAGAGTATACAAATATAGAAATAAAATGCATCTTTTTATACGTGCAAATGTATAAAATTCAACCTGTTTATTAAAAAAAATTGAAAATCAGCATTCAAACATGTTGTATTCTTCATATTCTGATTTTGAATGTCTGTTTTCCATGAGATTAATCTAACATTTATGAATGTGAATTGGTGTAGAGACTAATTATGAGTCAGTATGTAAAGGTTTAAATGGAGTAAAGCAGGTGGATCCAAAAAACAGAAACCTGAAGACAAAGCAGAGCTGAAGAAAAACTTTTTTATTTAAAGATTCAGCAGAGAAAAACAAAGCTTGTGGGTCGAAAAGCCGAGCCGAACAGAATAAACTAGAACAGAAGATCTAACAAACGACTGAAATACAAAGTGAACAAACGAGGAGATGGGGAACAGGTGACTGGACGAGGCTGATGCAGGGCAGGTGTGGAGAAGGAAAGGATGGATGGAGTTACAAAGAAGAAACACCAGGAAGACACAGGACCAGGATATTTAAAAGACATCAGGTAAGTGTTATTTTAATAAACTCCTGGTGTAAGGAAGGAAGGAAGGGAGGAAGGGAGTAAGGACGAAAAGAGGAAGGAAGGAACGAAAAGAGTAAGGAGGGAGGGAGGAAACAGGAAGGAAGGAAGGAAGGGATTAAGGACGAAAAGAGAAAGGAAAGAAAAGAGTAAGGAGGGAGGGAGGGAGGAAAGGAGGCAGGAAGGAAGGAAGGAAGGGATTAAGGACGAAAAGAGGAAGGAAGGAAGGAAGGAAAGAGTAAGGAGGAAGGAACGAAGGAAGGAAGGGATTAAGGACAAAAAGAGGAAGGAAGGAACGAAAAGAGTAAGGAGGGAGGGAGGAAACAGGAAGGAAGGAAGGAAGGGATTAAGGACGAAAAGAGGAAGGAAAGAAGGAAGGAAAGAAAAGAGTAAGGAGAGAGGGAGGGAGGAAAGGAGGAAGGAACGAAGGAAGGAAGGGATTAAGGACGAAAAGAGGAAGGAATTTAGGAGAGAAGGAAGGAAGAAAGGAAGCAAGGAAGGGAAGAAGAAAGGAAGCAAGGAAGGGTGGAAGGAGGAGGGAGCAAAGAAAGAGGGGAGGAGGAGAAGAAGGAAGGAAAAATTAAAGAAAGAGGGGAGAAGGAAGGAAAGAAGGAACAGTCAAAAGAGACAGGCATTATTAGCGGGGTCATTTACCAGATACACTGGTGGTCCCGTTAGCGCCTATGCTAAGCTAACTCCACTATTTTATATTAGATAGACCTCATGGTGCATATGATGCTAGGTCGACACAACTCAAACAGGCCTTCTCCCAGTCAGTCCAGTCCACAGATCTCTTTCATAACCCAAAAACTGATTCAAAACTCGGAGTGTGAATTGCATGAAAAGCGTTAAACCCTCAGGCAGCAGATATAATACGACAGTCTGAAGTGCAGAACTTTATGAAATACTTAATACAATATAAAATGTAATTTATTTCTCATATTGTTATTTATTATTTATTCTCACTTATCTAAATCACATCTTGCACAAATCACATAGACTATTATTATGATCTTTGTTGTGCAACGTTATCTCGTTCTGCATCTCTGATGTAATGTCTGTATGACAAATAAAGGAACCTTAAAGCTCAGAGAAACCAGTTTAAACCATAGACTGTATAAAAGAAATGGACGTAACATCCGTGACGTCACCCATTGGTTTGCGGACTGCTGCTCGGAAGCCAATAGTTTTGAATCTAGGCAGCGCCATCTTGAAAATTTCAGGTGCATGCTGGGAAAAATAAAAACACGGATTCTACTTATATGGGCATGAGGCGGGGCCATGGGCGGAGCGGGGAGGTTGCTATGGTTACGAGGGCTGGATCTGGAGGACATTGGTCAATCAACCTGTCAATCAGGACGTAGCCGCGCCCTAATGCATACCCTGCTTTATCGTCACATATAAAATCAGGGAGGCCAAAATGTCCCAAATGAACATCATACTGCATTGAAGAAGGCTTTAAACTAGCGATTGAGACCATAAACACATTTTGAAAACGTTTACTGAGGTTAGAAATCAAGTGAGAAGTTGGTGAATTCTCCATTGACTTGTATAGAGACGGTCGCCCCCTGGTGGCCTTTTGATAGAATGCAGTTCGAAGTTACTTCCTCGTTGGCCTCATTTCAGAGGACTCAACCTGAACCACATGAAGGCAAAAGTATTTAAGATTTCACATACAGCTCTGCAGCTTTTTCCAGTTGAGCAAACGTATACCAACTTAAATGTCAGGGATAAGGAGTAATAGTATCTCAAACGGTCCTGTTGATATAATCTTCAACCTATCTCTTATTTATCCTATCTCTAAAAACATGGAAGACATCTGTTGGACTGATGAAGGGACTCAGAGTCGGACCGTGACAGAACCATGACGACTATACGCTCAGAAGTGCAGCTCAGTTGGTCTTCAATCATCCAAACTTCATCCAAAAAACTTATCTGAGGGGAAAAAACTAAAAAAAACAGACATGCATTCAATTACTTTCAGAAACAGAACCACCCCCCCACCCTCCCCCATCCCAATCAAATTAGTCTCTTCAAGCCTCTCTTCGTATTCACTGCTCAACCTCACTATTGCCTCTGTGATGGCTGTGATGGACAGATGGTGCCATTTCCCAGAAGAGGCAGAAGGAGTGTGACCGAAATCTGAATGAAGTTGTGAACTGCTGCTGCTGCTCAGAGTCGGATCTGCTCTCACACTTTCACAGAGCTGATTAACAGGTTCTCGTGTCTTTGTTTGTGTCAATCTGGGCAAAAAAATACTCTGTAATTAACCTCGACGTTTGCTCCACCTCTGCTCTAAGGCATTCTTTTATTTCTTACAAATTTCTAATTATTTGTGCTTGTTTCAGTTAAAATGATGTATTGACATCTTCTCTTAAGTTTAACTTGTCTTTAAGAAAGACTTTTATTTTGATATTTGATTACTGATGACTTCACATCCTGTCAAATCGCTTCCTGTTAGATCATTTCCTGTCCATGTTCACTTCCTGGTTGTTCAGAAAAGCAAGGCAGACATGTTGTGCATGCTCTGAATGTAATCTGCCTCCGTCCACTAAAAAGCATCATAGAAGCAGTAAGTTCATTTATTTAATGTTAAGGATGTTAAAAAGAGATAAATAGTAATGTTTTGATAAAAAATTTGATAAATGGGTAAAAATGAGTTTATTTTAGGGCTGTCAGCGTTAACACATTAATCGCGATTAGATTAATGCAATCCATTACGCGTTTTTTTTTTAAATCTCATTTTAATGTTGCAAGCCTTTTTGTCCCTTCTCCTCCCCCGTAGACGGCTCCTCTAGCTGTAGCGCTATGTTTTGAAGTGGCCTCCTGCAGTAAACCTACCGCGCTGATGGAAAGTAAGAGAGCTACTGGACTTTTGAACGGCTTGTTTAACTTTAAAACACTTCCAGACGCTTCAGTTGACAAGTCAAAAGTAAAATGCAACCTGTGTCAAACGGAGTTTAACTACCACCGGAGTACGTGGAGTTTGAGTTAGCACCTCCACGCTAAACACCCAGGTGCAGCCAAGCCAGCCTCAGCTCCACCAAAGGACCATTTTGGAGTGTGGGAGTCGCAGCAGAGCCGTGATTGATTCCCAGTTAAGACACTCTGGTAAGAAATGCTTATCTCCATTCCTTCCTTCCCTCCCTCCTTTGCTTCCTTCTTCCTTCCCTCCCTCCTTTCCTTCCTTCTTCCTTCCTCCCTCCGTCCTTTCCTTCCTTCTTCCTACCTTCCCTCCCTCCTTTCCTTCCTTCTTCCTCCCTTCCTTCCTTGACTCGAGGACAACAGGAGGGTTAAGGCAGATTTTAATCATTGTAACCCTATGCTATAAAATGAAACTGTGTAATTGGAGTCTCCATGTTAATCTAATCCAGGTTTCACATGTCTAGTGTTAAATAGGCATTAAATAGTTACACAATGTATATTCAATCTAGAAATGGTCCAAAGCACATTTTAAAAAGAGATCTTTTAATAGTCAGTATGAACAGGAGGAATGATTACAGCGAGGAAACCCATTTTCACTGCTCATATGGACCTGACTGCTGGTTTAAGACACACTTTATGAAAAAATGTCCATTCTTACTGACTCCTTGGTAATATTCAGCCCTCTACTTCCTTATTTCTAACTCTTTTTTTATCTCCAGTCCGGTCCTCAGCAGTCAAACGCATGATCAGTTGAATTGAGTTCAGTTGACTGTCGTAGAAAATCAAGACCATTTTTATTATTCAAGCATGAAGAAGCATGGTAGCTTTGTCTGTTCCGCTGTGTTGTTTAAAAATTGGGGGAACACGTTTTTTAAAAAGAAGGCAGTGTCAAACTATTCATTCGATACGAAAGCTGAAAGTCAGCACTTTAACCTCACATGAATTACTTCTGATTAAATCTGCTTGAGTGCAGAAACCCCGAAAATAAAAAAATGTGTCACTGTCCTTCGACATACAAGCTGCACTGTAACTCTGAGCTTCATGCATAATATCATTTCCTCTGTGAGACCCTTCACTGAACACATCACATGGATTCTCCCGTGGCCGCATTTCAAACATCATGTTTTTTAATGAGCAGTCGGTGAAGTAGCGAGAAACAGATCAGTAAGCATGAAGAGTCGGGATGCTTTCAGCTATCTGGTTGCTCCATCTGTCAGCGACAAACATCTGCTCGACGGAGACTTTCATCTCAGGAACATCATGGCCGCCGAATTAAAACTCACTTTGTGAAAGAGAGAGCGAGGAGTCACTTCGGGGGCTCGATTCACTGATTCACGTTAAAGAAAAAAAAGGCTAAGACACTTCTGGTGAAGAATAACTTGTGTTCAATTACAGTTTAATTAGTTCATAACTAAACAAACCAAACACACGACATGGACGGACTACGAGCGGGAGAAAAGTTTTCTTCGTTTTTGTCAACTCTCTTCGCTCATTCTGCTCCCTCACAGTCACTTCCTGTCTATCAGAGGAGTCAAACTCATTCATTCAAGGGCCACAAACAGACCAATTTGATCTCATGTGTGTTGGATCATTAAAAAGATGGAAGGAAGGAAGGAAAGAAAAGAAAATAAGGAAGGAAGGAAGGAAGGTAGGGAAGACAAGAAGGAAGGAAGGAAGTGCCTATTGTGCCTATGTTCATGATGAACAGAACTGGCAATTATATTATAAGACAATGAGAGACTAATGCTATTGATTAAACAAAACAATTCCCCAAATATGTAGTTGAGCAAAAGAAATTATTAAGCATTAGAAATGATTGTTCTATCTGTTGTGCTATGGGACAAACTAGCCACATACATTTTCCTGTGAAAACAGGAGAAAAGTCAATTTATTTGTTGTCCTATAGTAAATAAATCATCTAAAAGTAGAAGTAGTTTGTTTTCAGTGTGCCAAGAGTGGAGAGGGAAGAGAGTCACTAACAGAGCCTCAGATATTGTAGCCTTGGCCACAGTCAGGGCAGTAGCCAGGGACTTCGACATATGCCACACCACATTATTCAGGTTCCACAAAAAAAGAGAGACTTGCAAGCGGGACATCAAATAAGACACCGCTTGTAGGGTACTGGACCAGCAAAAAAAGTATTCTCAGAGGACCAAGCTAATTATTCCATTCTTCTTGTCTCACACTGAAATATTGAGTTTTAATAGCTTCAGTAACATCTGCACATTGACATTAGCGAGGCCTATGATAAATATGACTAAATAAATAATAATTAATTAGTTAAATTCAATGTGTTTTTAATGTGTTGCAACCGTCGCCATGCTTGGGGACAGTTGCAACATCTGAATTTTTCTATTCAAATCAATATTGTGATTGATATGTTATATGTAATCATCTTTAAATTGTATGGGTAATTAGCAGACATGTGTGAGTTTAATGTGTAAAGGTTTGGTGGGCCTAGTCCAAATAGTCTCTGAGTAACTGAGAGTAATGTAAAAAGTGGTGCAACTGTCCCCAGTCTCCCCTATTGAATGTAACTTGAACATCTGCACCCAGCGTTTCTCTTCCAGCTGCAGCAGCAGACATGGTCAAACATTTATCTCCATCACTGTGAATCTCACCTCTTCCTATCAGGGGATTGGTGCTTTACAGACACTACCTTTTTAAAAACAGCAGTAGAGAAGTCCCTCGTCCCTCGTGGGTCACGTTGCTGCATCTGCTTTGTCTTTGACAGATGTTAAACCACTTTTAGGTCACTCTGCTTTGACATTTCACGAGTTCACACGTGCAAAAGTTCAGTCAATGAGCAGATTACACTTCCTGCATGAAGAAGAGCCGCGATCAGTGAAGTCAGTTTTATTTTATATATCCTAAATTTGCCTCGGGGAGCTTTAAATCAGCACTGCAGCTTGTTGGTTCAGCGTTGAATGCTAAACTCAGAGCCTCTCATGAAGCTGTTCAAATATTTGGAGTTTGATTATTTGGAGTTTATAACAGTGCACAGCGTTATCTGATGTGGATATAATTTAGTTTCTTTTCCTGCTTACTCAGACTTCCTCGGGGGGGGCGCGGGGGGGGGGGGGGGGGGGGTTAGGGGATGAAGTATATCTCAGCATTCATTGAAGAAAATCTCTTTTTTGAAACAGTATATGGAGCAGAATATAAAGTAAGGATGGATGCAGTAAGGGCTGGATTGGTGAAAAAAAAAACCCTGTAATTTGGATTTAATTTTTATAAATGGCTCCCAGTGTAAAATTAAGTTGTGGGAAAAATGAAAGAGTCACCAAGTCTGTTTATAATAAGCGACTTCAGGCTTGTTTTTCTGTTAAGTTGCAAATATAATATAAGGAAGAAGGAAGGAAAGGAGGGAAGGAAAGGGGGAGGAAGGAAGAAGGAAGGAAAGGAGGGAAGGAAAGGGGGAGGAAGGAAGAAGGAAGGAAAGGAGGGAGGAAGGAAAGGAAGGAGGAAGAAGGAAGGAGGGAGGGAGGAAGGAAGGAAAGGAGGGAGGAAGGAAAGAAGGATGGGAGGAAGGGAGGAAGGGAGGAAAGAAGGAACAAGTCAAAACAGACAGGGATTTTTGAATAAATGTGGACCAAGTTTTGTTGAAACGGGGTACGCTGTGATTAATTGATGCAGTCATTTTTTTCTATTGAGATTTGATCTAGAAACACGCATGTACTAGCCGACATAAAAATCCTTAGCTGCACTCTGTTGATTCACTCTAGACACTATCGACCAATAGCAGTTATGTAGAGTTTGCATGCTCTCCCCCGTCCCTGCATGAGTTCGGACCAAAACCAGCAGAAACGTGCAGGTTTGGTTAATTGGTGACTCTAAATTGCCTGTAAGTGTGTATATGAGTGTGCATGTCTGTCTCCATCATGTATGTTAGCCCTGTGATTGACTGGCAAGCTGTCCAGAGTCGACCCAGTCTTAACCATCATCTTGTCCTTCGGTCAATTTTGACGGCTGTTAGCTTAAAAATGAGGTTTGGACTTGTTTCCATAGACTCGGCTGCTTGTTTCTATGGCGATATCTGGCAGCGCTGTCTACACACTGAAAGAGGAAGGAAGGAAGAGAAGAAGAAAGGAAGGAAGGAAGGCAGGAAGACGGCAGGAAGGAAAGAAGGGAGGGAGAAAGAAAAAGAGGAAGGGGAGAAGTAAGGAAGGGAGGAAGGAAGGTTGGAGGAAAGAAAGAGAGAGGGAGGGAGAAAGGAAAAGAGGAAGGGAAGAAGGAAAGAAAGAAGGACAGAGGAAGTAAGGGAGGGAGGAAGGTAGGGGAGGAAAGAAAGAAAGAGAGAAGGAGGGAGGGAGGAAAGGAAAGAAGGAAGGAAAAGGGAAGAAGGAAGGAAAGAAGGACAGAGGAAATAAGGAAGGGAGGAAGGTAGGGGGAGGAAAGAAAGAAAGAGAAAGAGGGAGGAAAGTAGAAAGAAAGAAGGGAGGGAGAAAGGAAAAGAGGAAGGAAAGAAGGACCGAGGAAATAAGGAAGGGAGTAATGTAGGGGGGAGGAAAGGAAAGAAGAAAGGGGGAAGGGAAGAAGGGCAGAGGAAATAAGGTAGGGGGAGGAAAGAAAGAGAGAAGGAAGGAAGGAAAGAAGGAACAGTCAAAACAGACGGGGTGAATTTGACCCGGGAGGACGACACAATTTATTTTGAACCTCTCAGTAAAGTTTCAGCACCTCGTTCTTTTCTGTGTTGCTGCTTTAAATTTATTCACCCCACGTTTGTTCAGTAACCTGATTTCTGTCTTAAAATCCGACCCAGACGAAGTGTTTCGAAGGCCGCAGACAGTCCGCTTTCATTCCCACCAGAGCATTTCTTCTTCTTCTTCTCCTTCTTCTTCTTCTTCTTCTTCTTTTATTCTGACGTGTCCTCTACCTGTCACATGAATGTGGTGAGCTCGTGTCTGAAAGGCCTCTGAGGGGAAGCGATAGTGCGATGGTGTGTTTAAGCCTGATAAGACTGACAGGTTCGTTGGAGGCTTGAAGTCGCCAGGGTTCAAGGGTCAGTGGGACAGCGCGGCGTTGTCACGGTAACGCGAACTGTCACTCCGCTTCATTTGGGAGACAAGGGCGGAGATGCATCTGTGACAGCGGGCCAAAACCTGCAAGTATCAAAACCGACGTCAATCATCATCCGAGCCGGCACACTATCACTCTTAACCCTCCTGTTGTCCTCGAAGGGAGGAAGGAGGGAAGGAAGGAAGGAAGGAAGGAAGGAAAGGAAGGAAAAGAGGGAGGAAGGAAGGTAGGAGGGAGGGAGGAAGGAAGGAAGGACAGAAGGAAAAAGAGAGGAAGGAAAGAAGGAAGGAAGGAAAGAAGGAAGGTAATGTGGAGGAAAGAAAGAGACAAGGAGGGAGGGAGGAAAGAAGGAAGGAGGAAGGAAAGGAAAGAAGGAGGGAGGGAGATAGGAAAAGAGGAAGGGAGGAAGGAAGGGAAGAAGGACAGAGGAAAGAAGGAAGGTAATGTGGAGGAAAGAAAGAGAAGGAGAGAGGGAGGAAGGAAGGACAGAAGGAAATAGAGGAGGAGGGAGGGAGGAAAGAAGGAAGGAAGAAAGGAAAGAGATGAAGGAATCGAGGAAGGAAGGAAAGGAGGAAGGGGGAGGGAGAAAGGAAAAGAGGAAGGAAGGAAAGAAGGACAGAGGAAAGAAGGAAGGTAATGTGGAGGAAATGGGGAAGGAAAGGAAAGAAGGAGGGAGGGAGGAAGGAAGGATCTATCCTTCCTTCATTCTGCTTGTCCTTCCTTCCTTCCTTCCTTCCTTCCTTCCTTCTGTTCTTCCATCTGTCCTTCCTCTCTTTATTCCTTCCTTCATTCTGTTTGTCCATCCTTCCTTCCTCCCTCCTTTCCTTCCTCCTTTCCTTCCTTCCTTGACTCGAGGACAACAGGAGGGTTAAGGGAGTCACAAGGCCGATAGCAGCAGGAATAAATTACCTCTTGAACCTTTTCATTCATAAATCTGGACGTTTGCATACAACAGGTCAGGGGTGTCAAACATGCGGCCCGTGGGCCAGAACCGGCCCGCTGAGGAGTCCACACTGGCCCACTTTCCTTCCTGTCTTCTCTTCCTTCCATCTGTCCTTCCTTCCTTCCTTCCTTCCTTTCTTTCATCTTTCCTTACTGTCTTCTCTCCTCTTCCTTCCATCTTTCCATCCTGTTTTCTCTTCCTTCCTTCCATCTGTCTTTCACTCCTTCCTTCCTTCCTTCCTTCCTTCCTTCATTCCTTCCTTTCTTTCATCTTTCCTTACTGTCTTCTCTCCCCTTCCTTCTATCCTTGCATCTTTCCTCCTTCCTCCCTTCCTTTGATCCTCCCTTTCATCTTGTCACCCTGTCTTCTCTTCCTTCCTTCCATGTCTTTCACTCCTTCCTTCCTTCCTTCCTTCCTTCCTTCCTTCAATCTTTCCTTCATTCCTTCCTTTCTTTCATCTTTCCTTACTGTCTTCTCTCCCCTTCCTTCCATCCTTGCATCTTTCCTCCTTCCTCCCTTCCTTCCATCCTCCCTTTCATCTTGTCACCCTGTCTTCCTTCGATCCTCCCTTTCATCTTTTCATCCTGTCTTCTCTTCCTTCCTTCCATCTGTCTTTCACTCCTTCCTTCCTTCCTTCCTTCCTTCCTTCAATCTTTCCTTCATTCCTTCCTTTCTTTCATCTTTCCTTACTGTCTTCTCTCCCCTTCCTTCCATCCTTGCATCTTTCCTCCTTCCTCCCTTCCTTTGATCCTCCCTTTCATCTTTTCATCCTGTCTTCTCTTCCTTCCTTCCATCTGTCTTTCACTCCTTCCTTCCTTCCTTCCTTCCTTCCTTCAATCTTTCCTTCATTCCTTCCTTTCTTTCATCTTTCCTTACTGTCTTTTCTCCTCTTCCTTCCATCTTTTCATCCTGTTTTCTCTTCCTTCCTTCCATCTGTCTTTCACTCCTTCCTTCCTTCCTTCCTTCCTTCCTTCCTTCAATCTTTCCTTCCTTCCTTCCTTTCTTTCATCTTTCCTATCTGTCTTCTCTTCCTTCCTTCCATCTTTCCTTCCTTCCTTCCTTCCTTCCATCTGTCTTTCACTCCTTCCTTCCTTCAATCGTTCCTTCATTCCTTCCTTTCTTTCATCTTTCCTTACTGTCTTCTCTCCTCTTCCTTTCATCTTTTCATCCTGTCTTCTCTTCCTTCCTTCTATCTGTCTTTCACTCCTTCCTTCCTTCCTTCCTTCCTTCAATCTTTCCTTCATTCCTTCCTTTCTTTCATCTTTCCTTACTGTCTTCTCTCCCCTTCCTTCCATCCTTGCATCTTTCCTCCTTCCTCCCTTCCTTCCATCCTCCCTTTTATCTTGTCACCCTGTCTTCTCTTCCTTCCTTCCTTCCTTCAATCTTTCCTTCATTCCTTCCTTTCTTTCATCTTTCCTTACTGTCTTCTCTCCCCTTCCTTCCATCCTTGCATCTTTCCTCCTTCCTCCCTTCCTTCCATCCTCCCTTTCATCTTTTCATCATGTCTTCTCTTCCTTCCTTCCATTTGTCTTTCACTCCTTCCTTCCTTCCTTCCTTCAATCTTTCCTTCATTCCTTCCTTTCTTTCATCTTTCCTTACTGTCTTCTCTCCCCTTCCTTCCATCCTTGCATCTTTCCTCCCTCCTCCCTTCCTTCCATCCTCCCTTTCATCTTGTCACCCTGTCTTCCTTCGATCCTCCCTTTCATCTTTTCATCCTGTCTTCCTTCTCTTCCTTCCTTCCATTTGTCTTTCACTCCTTCCTTCCTTCCTTCCTTCCTTCCTTCAATCTTTCCTTCATTCCTTCCTTTCTTTCATCTTTCCTTACTGTCTTCTCTCCCCTTCCTTCCATCCTTGCATCTTTCCTCCTTCCTCCCTTCCTTCGATTCTCCCTTTCATCTTTTCATCCTGTCTTCCTTCCTTCCTTCCTTCCTTCCTTCCTTCCTTCCTTCCTTCCTTCAATAGGTTATCAGATTATACATTCATATATTAATATCAACCAACTGCTTCATCCACTCAATAAAAACATGTTTATTATGTAAAATGTGTGTTCTAGCAGCACTGAGGCCTGCTGCATGCCTGTGTCAGCTTGTGTTAGAGTCAAGATGTCAGCGGATGAGACACACACATACACACACACACACACACACACACACACACACACACACACACACACACACACACACACACACACACAGAGCGCCTGACTGACATCCCCAGGATAACATCACTCACTGTCGCTGTCACACACCAAATCATCTTTTCTCTCTGATTATGGGTAAAGACCCTCGGAGCTCGGAGCTCGGAGCTCGAAGCTCGGAGCTCGAGTCTCCCGGCAGGAAGAAGAGGAGAGTCTGTTCTCTGTGGGAAGTTTAAAGTTCAGCGCCTCGAGCCTCGACTCAACGGCTCTGTGAAGTTTTAATTGAGCTGTTGTCAGAATCATGTTTTAATAACACAGATTTATATCAGTACTATAAAAGTGAGTCTGTGATCAGCCACCACTTCCTCTACATGCAGGGCTCGGCAATGAATTGATATTAAATCGATATATCGTGATATTTTATAGATATCATCTCAGATTTTGAACATTGTGATATCCTGATATGGAATAAGAGTCGTTTCCTGCTTTTAAAGGCTGAATTACTGATTTATTATTTATCAAAAATCTCATTGCGTTAATATTTTGTGAAAGCATCAATAGTCATTCTTTTGTGGTTACACCATTTGACATTTTCAGGAGCTTTCAGTCTCACTTTTGGGTTAAATAAATGGTGCAAATGTGATTTCAAATGATATAAAACCAACAAAAATATATGTCATGGACTAGGTTCCACTCAGCTTAAACACACCGAAGAAACTCCAGGAGACCGATGGTTCATTTCCATGAAGTTTTACTTGGCATATTGTGAAACTGCAAAACAGTATACAAATACAATTAAATTCCCATGCTAACAACAGCGTAGCAAGCTAGAGCTAACTGAGCCTAGCATGTGTTAACACAATGAGCTAATGAAGCTAGCTAGGCCTGCTCATGCTAATTATCATCTTAGCTGCCTTAATAATGAACAACAATAAACACTGTGACTTATAACTCAATGTTACACAATAAAATACTTACAGACGTTGCCTGAGCCAAAGGGAGAAAAGAAAGGCGAGGAAATAAAGCTGGAGACTACTGCGAGATCACATGTGGCTGATCACTGCATGACTGCTTCCTACTTCCTGTTTTACCCAGAATGCACTAGTGGGTGCTATGGTTACAGAGTACACAAATAAACTGTATAGCTGAGATAAACTAACATCTTAAAACATAATATTAACTATATTTTCAGGCGGCATGACACTCCCCGCTTGGGGTCTTGAAGGAACCCACATTACTTAACAGAATCAGTCTTTGGAGAAAAAAGCAGAACCACTTCTGTAACGGGTCGGGAGAAAGTCTTCCTGGTTCCATCCTTGACAACTTCTACTTCAACTTTCCGAACCAATCCATCTTCCCCTGGAAAGGTTTTTGTGATGATGCTCATAGGCCATTGATTTCTCTTTGCCTGATTGTCTTTCAGGAGGACGATGTCTCCTTCCTGGAGGCTTGGCCGTTTTCCTTGCCACTTGTGTCGAAGCTGCAATGTCTTGAGGTATTCGTGTTTCCACTTGTTCCAAAACATGTCTGCTAGGCCTTGAACCCGCTTCCACTCCTCTCTGACGAGGTCCGCTTCCTCAAAGCTGCCTGGCGGAGGAGGTGGTGCAGCCCCTGTCTTAAGGGTCAGGAGCATTGCTGGGGTGAGGATGAGAGGCGATTCTGGATCCGATGACACAGGGATGAGCGGTCTAGCATTCATGATTGCAGCTACTTCGGCCATGAGAGTAGTCAGAACCTCATGTGTCAGGTGAGATTTCCTTTGCTCGAGCAGCATGCAGTCCAAAATGCGGCGGGCGATGCCAATCATTCGTTCCCACGCGCCGCCCATATGGGATGCGTGGGGCGGGTTAAATACCCAGGTGCAGCTCTGAGTGTCCAGGTACTTTTCCACACTGTTGAAGCCTGGATTAGCTTTGTCCATCTCCAGCTCACGGGAGGCGCCAATGAAGTTAGTTCCGCAGTCAGAGCGGATCTGCTTTGCGGGGCCCCTGACTGCAAAGAACCTCCTTAAGGCGTTGATGAAACTGCTGGAACTCATTGTCTCAATTACCTCGATGTGAACTGCCCTTGAACACATGCATGAGAACATCACAGCCCATCGTTTAGAGTTGGAGACTCCTCCTCTTGTGCGGCGTGAGACGATGTCCCATGGTCCAAAGACGTCGACACCTACATAGGTGAAAGGAGGTGCTACTTGTAGCCGTTCTGCTGGCAGGGCTGCCATCTGCTGATGTTCGGTCTTTCCCCTCAGCTTTCTACAAGTGATACATCTGTGAAGCAGACTGCTGATGCAGCGTTTAGCTCCCACGAGCCACAACCCTGCAGCTCGAATGGCACCTTCGGTTAGATGTCTCCCTTGGTGTTTCACTGCTTCGTGGTAGTGTGACACAAGCAGGGTTGCGAGATAATGTCGGCCAGGAATGATGATGGGGTGAGTCTCGTTCAGGCTCAGACCTGATTGTACAATCCGGCCTCCTACTCTAAGGAGTTGATCTTGGTCCGTGGTGGGGTGCAATTTCCACAGGCTGCTTGAGGATGGAAGGTTGGCTCCCAAGCTGATGCACTTGAGCTCCTCTGTGTAGCACTCATTCTGGACGCTCTTTACAATGCAGACTTTGGCCCTCAGTAACTCTTCCTCTGTAGGACGACAGATGTGCCACCCCTGACACTCCTTTTGGGTCGAGTGGGCGAAGGAACGAGCTATGTGGATGAGGTGAGCTACGGCTGTGAGGAGAGTGCTGAACTTGGAGAAACGCTCGAAGCGTTGTGGGTGTACCACGTCTCTGGTAACCTGAGTGAGACTTGTCGCCACCTGAGGACGCATTTCCGTGTCGGTGTCAGGGTCAATTAGATGGTAAGCCTCTTGAGGCTCAGATGAATGCAAGGATGCGTCATGGAGAAAGGCTGGTCCTTTGAGCCAAGTTGTGCTGCTAAGCAAAGCTGGTGTTACGGTTCTTGACCTGATGTCAGCTGGGTTGAGGTGCGTTGGAACGTACTTCCACTGGCCAGAACAAGGTGACTGATGGATTCGCTGGATCCTGTTGTGTACGTAGACATAGAATCTTCTTGACTGGTTATGGATGTACCCCAATACTACCTTACTATCTGTGTAGTAGTTGATGTTGTCAAATACTGTGTCCATCTCTGTGACAACCATCTCGGCGATCTCGACGGCGAGTACTGCCGCACAGAGTTCGAGCCTCGGGATAGTCAAGCCAGGCTGAGGGGCCAACTTTGCCTTCCCGAAGACAAAGCCAATCTCAGTCTGCTCTTGGTGGCTTGTTACCTTGATGTAGGCCACAGCTGCTATTGCTTTGACTGATGCGTCTGCGAAGACACAGAGTTCTCTTCTCAGAGCACCTGAGGTGGAGAAAGACGTATAAGGACGTGGTATCTGGAGACCCTCTAGATCTTGGAGCGACTGTTTCCATCGAGTCCACTCGATCTCCATGTCTTTGGGAAGAGGTGAGTCCCAGTCTTCTGCTTGCATGGTAAGTTCCCTGAGTATAAGTCTCCCATGAACCGTGATGGGTGCAAGGAACCCTAACGGGTCGTAGAGGCTATTCACAGTTGAGAGTACCCCTCTGCGGGTGAACGGCTTGTGATCGTCTTCAATCTGAAACGTGAAGGTGTCTGTACGCATGTCCCAGGACAATCCAAGGCTGCGTTGGATGGGCAAATCATCGACGAAGAGATCTCGGCTGTTGACGTCCTTGGATCGATCTTCGGACGGGAATGCTTTGATGACTGCAGGTCGATTTGAAGCTATTTTGTGTAGCCTGAGGTTAGAAGCTGCAAGCATCTTCTGCGCTCGCCCAAGAACGCTGATGGCTTCTTCCTCTGTGCTGAAGGACTTTAAAGCGTCGTCGACGTAGAACTCACGATCGACAAATCTTCTTGCGTCGCTGCCATAGTCAGCCTCGGCTTCCTTAGCTGCCCGTCGCAAACCGTACACTGCAACGGCAGGTGAGGGACTGTTCCCGAAAAGATGGACCCGCATCCTGTAGTCCACGATGTCAGAGGTAGGGTCGTTGTTCCTATACCACAGGAAGCGGAGAAAATCACGATGTTCCTCCTGCACGACAAAGCAGTGGAACATGTGTTCGATGTCAGCGGTGATCGCCACCTGCTCCTTCCTGAACCTCATAAGAACACCTAGCAGGCTATTATTAAGGTCAGGGCCGGTGAGCAAAACGTCGTTGAGCGATACTCCCTCACATGAAGCGCTGCTGTCGAAGACTACACGGATCTTATCCGGCTTCCTCGGATGATACACACCGAACAGGGGTAGATACCAACACTCTAGTTCAGGCTGTAATGGCGGTGCAACTTCTGCGTGTGCCTTTTTGAGCATCTTCTCCATGAATTCTAGGAAGTCAGCTTTCATCTGTGGTCGTTTTCCCAATGAACGCTGGAGTGAGATGAGACGGTCGAACGCCTGTTTCCTGTTGTCAGGCAGCCGCTGTCTTGGCGACCGGAAGGGTAATGGTGCAACCCAGCTTTTGGAGCTGTCCTGATAGCAGCCAGCTTCCATTATCCTCAGAAACTCCAAATCTTCCATGGACGGAGCGAGTCTGTGATCGTCTGGAGTACGAGCAAAGACGGTCTGCCCCAAGCAGTCTCCAATGAGCGTCGTTGAGCTGCAGGTGGAAGTTGGTGCTGGATAATGTTGATGTTTAGGTGCTTGACCAAATACCTCTTTCACTATGATGTGGTTGTTGCATGGCTGAAGATGGCTCGCACGACCGTTCTCTAGGATGGCTGTTTTGTAACTTCTCACCTCAAGTGGTCTGTGAGCGCCTCCAAGACATACGTCACCGACGACGACCCATCCTAGGTCAAGCCTTTGAGCAAACGGTGCATCCCCTGGGCCACTTATCTGCTCTCGGACCTTGTGGACCCGTAGGATGTCTCTGCCCAGTAAGAGGAGTATTTTGGCGTCCGGATCCAGAGGCGGAATCTTGTCGGCGATGTGCTTCAGATGGGCGTGATGGTAAGCTGCGTCTGGCGTAGGGATCTCAGTGCGAGTGTTGGGGATTTGGTTGCACTCGAGGAGTGTAGGCAGAGGAATGCTTACTTTCTTATCCACTGGCTCCACAGTGTAACCGCTGGCTCTCCTCCCCGCTGTCTCTGTACGTCCTGCACAGGTCTTGAGTGTATACGAGTAAGAGCCCCCGGAGATCTTGAAGACCTCGAAGAACTCTGACCGTGCCAGGGAGCGATTGCTCTGCTCGTCCAGTATGGCGTACATTCTCTTGGACTCTTCCCTGCGTCCGTTAGGGAACACACTGACGAGGCAGATCTTAGCGCATGCTCTGGCGCTCAGTCCTTCACCACATACTTGTGTGCACGTCGACTTGACCTCCTGGTTATCCGCTTTGTCCTCCTCCCCGCCATCCTCTGAAGTGGAGGGGGACGACTTAGATTTCCAGGTAGGTGGATAGGGGTGAAGTGCCGTCACATGAGTGGTGCTCTCGCACTCTGTGCATTTTATCTCTGCGGTGCAGTTCTTTGCAAGATGCTCTGTGGAGGAGCAACAGCGAAAGCAGATGTAATGTTCTTTCAAAAGCTGTTTGCGATCATTTATGCTCTTCTCACGGAAGCCTCTGCACTTCCTCAGAGGATGGGGCTTTTTATGCAGAGGGCAATGTTTGTTTGGATCGATTCGTTCTGTGCTTTCTTTAGACTCAGCTTTAGCAGCTCCTGAGACCTGCGTCTTGTGAACATAGACGGATGTCTTTGCGGGCCTCTCCCACTTGCTCTTTCTCTCTGCAGGAACTTGCGTGAAGAGGTTGAAGCTTGGGTCTGCGCGAGCTCTTGCCTCTGCGGAGATGAAGTTTACCAATACGGAGAAAGGTGGGAAAGTAACAGAATGTTCTTGTTTGTATCTTGTACCGAAGTAAAGCCACTTTTCTTGTATGTTGTATGGGAGTTTCTCAATGATAGGCCTAATTCCTCTGGAGGTATCCAAGTATGACAAGCCTGCGAGGTAGCCGTCCTCCTTGGCGGCTTGTAGCTCTGACAAGAGATCGGCTAACTCCCTGAGTCTCTGCGGATCCTTTGTTGTAACCTTTGGAAAGTTTTCTAGTTTGTTGAATAGAGCTTGTTCGACGGCCTCTGGCGAGCCGTATATTTCGTCGAGGCGCCCCCATGCCATGTACAGTCCAGTGGCTGGATTTCTGATGTTGACTGTTTTTATTCGCCTAACTTGTTCTGCCGACTCTTTCCCCAGATACCTGGTGAGGAGGTCGAGTTCTTCTGCAGCGGACATGTCTAGATTGGCGATAGCATTTAGAAACGATGATTTCCAGGCCCAATAGTTCATTGGTTGGTCATCATATGTGGTGAGGCCTGATGTCACCAGGCGGTTGCGAGCAAGGTATTTGATGAGGTCTCCAGTGGATGCAGAATCATCATGGCTAGCTCCATAAGACGTCCTGTGGACAGGCTGGTGCGCAGGAGGTGAGAGATCCTGTTTAAAGTTCTGTTGCGGACGTCTTCCACAAAGCTGAGGATCTGGAGAGAAGTTAAGGGACTGATTGAAGCTTTGCTGTGGCGGTGCCCCACTGGTCTGAGACGCCTGAGGAAGCTGGTGTGGCTTAATGTCAGCAGGAGCAGCAGCTTGCGTTTGACCTACATTGAGTGGGTGGGCTAGTGAGGGAATAACATTGAGTGGTTGAAGAGGTGGAAGATGAAGCGTTAGCGAAGCGTTGTCGTTCCCTCTTTCAACGGATAAACCCCTGCTGCATAGGCTGGCTTGTGCCGACACGTAGGCCGCGACACGCTCGTCTTTAACAGATTGGTGAACCTGGCTGTTAGCCTCACTGCGTACTTCAAAGCCCATATCTTGTAAACCGGCGACGAGAGTATTAGCTTCTGCTATGGCAGCATCCTTTTCTTTTTCCTCCTTTAATGCATCAAGATTGGCTTGAATACGTGCTTGCTCTACTTTAAGTTCAATTTCCTTTTGTGAATGTGCCGCTCTAGCTTGCGCTGCTTCGGCTTTTGCCTTTGCTTGGGCGATGGCCATGTTAATCTTTGTGCTGGACGATGAACTAGATGAGTAACTGCTGCTTGAGCGTAAAGCCTCAGATGGATTACCTCCATTTCTTTTTTTACTGTTGCTGCGCTGTGACATTGTGACTCACTGCGTTTTCAATATCAGGAGAAGGGAGCTAACGTGAAGCTGACTCGAAGCTGTAGTGTTAGCCGCTTATCTCTTGTTATTGCGTTGCTCCGTAGAATGGCAATCTTTGCGTCCCTCGTTAGCTGTATTGCCGTCTTTTCACTGTCATGGACTAGGTTCCACTCAGCTTAAACACACCGAAGAAACTCCAGGAGACCGATGGTTCATTTCCATGAAGTTTTACTTGGCATATTGTGAAACTGCAAAACAGTATACAAAATACAATTAAATTCCCATGCTAACAACAGCGTAGCAAGCTAGAGCTAACTGAGCCTAGCATGTGTTAACACAATGAGCTAATGAAGCTAGCTAGGCCTGCTCATGCTAATTATCATCTTAGCTGCCTTAATAATGAACAACAATAAACACTGTGACTTATAACTCAATGTTACACAATAAAATACTTACAGACGTTGCCTGAGCCAAAGGGAGAAAAGAAAGGCGAGGAAATAAAGCTGGAGACTACTGCGAGATCACATGTGGCTGATCACTGCATGACCGCTTCCTACTTCCTGTTTTACCCAGAATGCACTAGTGGGTGCTATGGTTACAGAGTACACAAATAAACTGTATAGCTGAGATAAACTAACATCTTAAAACATAATATTAACTATATTTTCAGGCGGCATGACAATATAAAATAGGTCAGAGGAGTCCAGTGTGGATGTGACACAGTTTTTATGTCCAATCTTCTGCTCCTAACTTTCACCTTTTTAGAGGTTTTGTAGCGTTAATAATGTCAATTTATTAAACATGAATTATTGAATTTGAGCTTTTCTGTAATTTGTCAAGGAAAGGAGGAAGGAAGGGGGGAGGAATGAAGGAAGAGGGGATGAGAGAGGAAGGAAAGAAAGAGAAGGAGGGAAGGAGAGAAGGAAGGAAGAAAAGGGGATGGAGGGAGGAAAGAAGGAAGGGAAGGAAGAGAGAGAAAGGAAAGAAGGAAGGAAAGGAAGGGAGGAAGGACAGAGGAAATAAGGAAGGTAGGGGGGAGGAAAGAAGGAAGGAGGGAAGAGAGAGGAAGGAAAGAAAGAGAAGGAAGAAGGAAGGAAGGAGAGAAGGAAGGAAGAAAAGGGGATGGAGGGAGGAAAGAAGGAAGGGAAGGAAGAGAGAGGAAGGAAAGGAAGGGAGGAAGGACAAAGGAAATAAGGAAGGTCGGAGGGAGGGAGGGAGAAAGGAAGGGAGGAAGGACAGAGGAAATAAGGAAGGTAGGAGGGAGGGAGGGAGGAAAGAAGGAGGGAGGGAAGGAGAAAGGAAAAGAGGCAGGAAGAAAGGAAGGAAGGAAGAAAGAAAGAAGGAAGGAAGGAAGAATGGAAAGAAGTAAAGGTTTTGACCCAGTCTTGCTCCTCTCAGCATGATAATAGATTCATTTTCATCTCTAACTTGAAGCTCATGAAACCTTTAGTGTTTTTATTCCTTTTATTAACAGTACTTAACAAACAGGGTCACTGCAAAGTGCTTTTCCAGAGCAGCCGATGACATAAATGCATGTTTTTAAAAAAAACACACAACAGGAGGCAACAAACACATAAAGGATAAATTAGTCAGTGGTAACAAATGTTTCCTGTCAGACATTAAAATTCAACTCACAGAAAAACACATTAAAACAATTTCTTCCAACAGGAACACGCTGAGAGACAGAGGTGTCAAATGTGGGCCGGATCATTAAAAAGATGGAGGGAAGGAGGGAAGGAGGGAAGGAAATAAGAAGGGAAGGAAGGGAAGACAGGCAAAAGGAAGGAGGGAAGAAAGGATAGAAGGAAGAAAGGTAGGAAGGAAGGAAGAAACAGAGCAAGGACAGATGGAAGAAAGGGAGGAAGGACAGAAGAAAGGGAGGAAGGACAGATGGAAGGAAGGACAAAAGGAAGGAAGGAAGGAAGGAAGGAAGAAACGGAGGAAGGAAGGAAGGAAGGAAGAAAGGGAGGAAGGACAGATGGAAGAAAGGTAGGAAGGAAGGAAGAAACGGAGGAAGGACAGATGGAAGAAAGGGATGAAGGACAGAAGGAAGAAAGGTAGGAAGGAAAGAAGGAAGAAAGGGAGGAAGGACAGATGGAAGGAAGGAAGAAAGGTTGGAAGGAAGGAAGAAACAGAGCAAGGACAGATGGTAGAAAGGGAGGAAGGACAGATGGAAGGAAGGACAGAAGGAAGAAACGGAGGAAGGACAGATGGAAGAAAGGGAGGAAGGACAGAAGGAAGAAAGGGAGGAAGGACAGATGGAAGAAAGGATAGAAGGAAGAAAGGGAGGAAGGACAGAAGGACAGATGGGAGGAAGGACAGAAGGAAGAAAGGATAGAAGGACAGAAGGAAGAAAGGGAGGAAGGACAGATGGAAGGAAGGACAGAAGGAAGAAAGGGAGGAAGGACAGATGGAAGAAATGAAGGAATGAAGGTGAGGAAGAAATGAAGGAATGAAGGAAGGCCTCCTTCGCTCTTTCATGGCTCCCTCCTGCTTCCATACTTCCTTCTTCTGTTCCTCCCTCCATCCCTCCTTCCTTCCTTCCTTCCTTCCTTCCGTCTGTCATTCCCTCCTTTCATTCCTTCCTATCACTTTTCCCTTCCTTCCTTCCTTCCTTCCTTCCATCTGTCATTCCCTCCTTCCTTTCCTTCCTATCACTTTTCCCTTCTTTCCCTCCACAGTGTTCAGATCAGAGTCGTGTGTTTTCCGCTGCTGTGATGAAACCTGAATGCTTCTTGTGTCCGTCAGAGACTCTTATCGCCACGGCGACACAAACACGACACAATAAGACGAGGGAGCTCTTTGCTACCCGAAAAGCTTCTTATCAGATGGAAGAAACAGAGGAAGGAAGGAAGGAAGGAAGGACAGATGGAAGAAAGGGAGGAAGGACAGAAGGAAGAAAGGACGGACAGAAGGAAGAAAGGGAGGAAGGGACAAAGAAAGGATAAAAGGAAGGTATGGAAGGAAAAGAACACAGGAAGGAAAGTGGGCCGGATTGCACCCCTCTGCAGGCCGGTTCTGGCCCACGGGCCGCATGTTTGACACCCCTGCTGTGAGAAAACAGCAGCATTAATTCACTGAGCTGAAGCTTTGATGTCAGCAAGACTAAAACCACTGATAAAACATTTTTTATTTTATTTTTTATTTTTTTAGGCATCGGAGGGAAATCTTTATCTTTCATATGAAATATTCTCCGACCTGGATTCCCTCCCTAAAGCTTTCAGAGTACATTTCCCGTGATTTCAGGTATTTCAATAAAGTAGGTGCCACCGTATCAGATCCTGATAAGAAGCTTTTCGGGTAGCAAAGAGCTCCCTCGTCTTATTGTGTCGTGTTTGTGTCGCCGTGGAGATAAGAGTCTCTGACGGACACAAGAAGAATTCATGGTTTCATCACAGCAGCGGAAAACACACGACTCTGATCTGAACACTGTGGAGAGAAAGAAGGGAAAAGACAAGGAAGGAGGGAAGGAAAAGAAGACAGGAAGGAAAGATGGACGGAGGAAGGGAGTGAGGAAGGAAGGAAGGAGGGAGGAAGTATGGAAGCAGGAGGGAGCCATGAAAGAGGGAAGGAGGCCTTCCTTCCTTCCTCACTTCCTTCCTTCCTGCCTTCATTCCTTCATTCCTTCCTTCCTTCCTTCTCTCCTTCCTTCTCTCCTTCATTCCTTCCTTCTCTCCTTCCTTCCTTACTTCCTTCCTTCCTTCTCTACTTACTTCCTTCCTTCTCTCCTTCTCTCCTTTCTTCCTTCCTTCATTCCTTCCTTCTTTCCTTCCTCATTCCTTCCTTCCTCCCTCCCTCCCTCCCTCCCGCCTTCCTCTCTTCATTCCTTTCTTCCTTCTCTCCTTCCTTCCTTCCTTCCTTCTCTCCTTCCTTCCTTCCTTCTCTCCTTCTCTCCTTTCGTCCTTCCTCCCTTCCTTCCTTCTCTCCTTTCTTCCTTCCTCTTTTCCTCCCTCCCTCCTCCTTCCTTCCTTCCTTCCTCCCTTCCTTCCTCCTGTCCTTCCTTGACCTGAGGACAACAGGAGGGTTAATAATCTCTTTTCTAAATAAATCTTATAAAAGCTGAATGTTTTTTCACTTTAATATGAAAGCTAATGATTCACTTGAGAAAGAAATCTTTTTTTCCCTCTAAATTAGCGAGATAATTATTTTCCAAATTCTGAGAAAAGTTTCCGTTTAAAATGAAATATTCAGCTTTTCTTCTGAATTAATAACCTCAACATCCCGAGAGAGAAAACTCTTATTCTTATTTAGAGTTTGATTTCATGGAAGCTAAAATCTCCTGTTTAGTTTAATCCAGTTTTATTTTGGTTTTAAACTTCCTGTCGTCCTCCCGGGTCAAATTGACCCCGTCTGTTTTGACTGTTCCTTCCTTCCTTCCTTCCTTCCTCCCTTCCTCCCTTCCTTCTTTCCTTTCCTTCCTTCCTTCCTTCCCTCCCTCTGTCCTTCTTTCCTTTCCTTTCCTTCCTCCCTTACCTCTGTACTTCTTTCCTTCCCTACCTCCTTCCTTTCTTCCTTCCTTCCCTCATTCTGTCCTTCTTTCCTTCCTTCTGTCCTTCTTTCCTTTCCTTCCTCCCTTCCTTCCTTCCTTCTTTCCTTCTTCCCTTTCCTTGCTCCCTTCCTTCTGTCCTTATTTCCTTCCCTCCCTCCTTCTTTCCTTCCCTCCTTCCTTCCTTCCTTCCTTCTTTCCTTCCTCCCTTCCTTCTGTCCTTCTTTCATTCCCTTCCTTTGCTTCCTTCCTTCCTTCTTTCCTTTCCATCCTCCCTTCCGCCCTTCCTTCCTTCTTTCCTTCCCTCCTCCCTTCCGCCCTTCCGTCCTTCTTTCCTTCCCACCCTCCTTCCTTCTTCCTCCCTTCTTTACTTTTCCTCCTCCCTCCTTCCTTCCTTCTTTCCTTTCCTTCCTCCCTTCCTTCTGTCCTTCTTTCATTTCCTCCCTCCTTCCTTTCTTCCTTCCTTCCTTCCTTTCCTTTCCTTCCTTCCTTTCCTCCTTCTTTCCTTTCCTTCCTTCCTCCTTTCCTTCCTTCTTCCTCCTTCCCTCCCTTCCTTCTTCCCCCCTTCCTTCTTTCCTCCTTCCTTTCCTTCTTTCCTCTTTCCTTCCTCCCTTCCTCCCTCCTTCCTTTCTTCCTTCCTTCCTTCCTTTCCTTTCCTTTCCTTCCTTCCTTCCCTCCTTCTTTCCTTTCCTTCCTTCCTCCTTTCCTTCCTTCTTCCTCCCTCCCTCCCTTCCTTCTTCCCCCCTTCCTTCCTTCTTCCCCCCTTCCTTCTTTCCTCCTTCCTTTCCTTCTTTCCTCTTTCCTTCCTCCCTTCCTTCCTCCTTCCGTTCCTTCCTTCCTTCTTCCTCCTTTCCTTCCTTCTTCCTCCCTTCCTTCTTCCTCCTTTCCTTCCTTCTTCCTTCCTTCTTCCTCCCTCCCTTCTCCCTTCCTTCCTTCCTTCCTTCCTTCCTTCCTTGACTCGAGGACAACAGGAGGCTTTAAGTAATATAGATGGTAATGTTATATATTAGCTTGCTGACTTTGCGGAGGCAACTCAGGACAGGGAAAAAAAAGCCCAAAAATAGATGAAATAAAAACCCACCAGACTGCCGACAGAGCGAAGAGGTTATTTTAGTTTGCAATCTCTCTGCAAACCGGGTGACGGGTCAACGTTAATGCTATTAAACAGGACTTCTGGATTAGTAATCTTTAGGATTATTCTGATAACCTATTGGCAAAAACTTTACAACAGGTCAAACATGACAAGAAAGGGCAAATCCTTCTGGTCATAAAAGGGAAGGAAGGAAGGAAGGGAAGGAGGGAGGAAAGAAGGAGAGGAGGGAGGGAGGGAGGGAGGGACATTGTAAAACTCTTGACTGGGTAATATCCAGGCGGGGAGCTCCGGTCCTCTGAAATGAAGCCAACCAGGAAGTAACTTAGAGCTGCATTCTATCAAAAGGCCACCAGGGGGCGACCGTCTCTATACAAGTCAATGGAGAATTCACCAACTTCTCACTTGATTTCTAACCTCAGTAAACGTTTTCAAAATGTGTTTATGGTCTCAATCGCTAATTTAAAGCCTTCTTCAATGCAGTATGATGTTCATTTGGGACATTTTGGCCTCCATGATTTTATATGTGACGATAAAGCAGGGTATGCATTAGGGCGTGGCTACGTCCTGATTGACAGGTTGATTGACCAATGTCCTCGAGATCCAGCCCTCGCAACCATAGCAACCTCCCCGCTCCGCCCATGTCCCCGCCTCATGCCCATATAAGTAGAATCCATGTTTTTATTTTTCCCAGCATGCACCTGAAATTTTCAAGATGGCGCTGCCTAGATTCGAAACTATTGGCTTCCGAGCAGCAGTCCACAAACCAATGGGTGACGTCACGGATGTTACGTCCATTTCTTTTATACAGTCTGTGGTAATATCCACAGTAACAAAGAAAAATATGTTTTTCACTGCTGTGAGGTCCACAGACTAAAGCCTATTGAGCTCCATTATTATTAGTGTAAGCATGTCTGATAATATATCTTTTATTATATCCACGGCATGACATCACCTTTAATTGTACTGAGCTTTTTTTTATCCCCGATTTCCAATAAACTGTTCTGTGAATCAGAGGAAACAAACAGCAGAGTATAAAAAGCTTTCAGAGGTCAAACATGAGAAGAAAGGACAATTCATTCTGGTCATAAAAGGGAAGGAAGGAGGGAGGAATGAAGGAGGGAGAGAGGAAGGAAGGGATGGAGGGAGGGGGGAAAGAAGGAAGGAGAGGAGGAAGGGAGGGAGGGGGAAAGAAGGAAGGAATAAGGAAGTAAGGGAGGAAAGAAGGAAGGAAGGAAGGAAAGGAAAGAAGGAAGGAGGGAGGGAGGGAGGAAAGAAGGAGAGAAGGAAGGGAAGGAGGGCAGGAGAGAGGAAAGGAAAGAAGGAGAGGAGGGAGGGAGGAGGGAAGGAGGGAGGAAGGAATGGAGGAGGGAGGGAGGGAGGAAAGAAGGAAGGAAGGAAGAAAGACAGATGGAAAGAAGGAAGTAGGAAAAGAAGACAAGACGGAAATATGGAAGGAAGGAAGGAAGGAAAGATGGAAGGAAGGAAGGAAGGAAGGAAGGAAGGAAGACAGACAGATGGAAAGAAGGAAGTAGGAAAAGCAGACAAGACGGAAATATGGAAGGAAGGAAGGAAGGAAGGAAAGATGGAAGAAACCCGGATGGAAGGAAGGAAGAGAAGCCAAGGACTGAGCTGAGTATAAAAAGCTTTCAGGGGGAAAGAGTAGGAAACAAAGCAGCATTTGATTTCACAGTAATATCTCTTCCCTGGATTTGACTTTAACAATGCTCAGTAAATCTCTTCATCAGGTATTGTAACCTGGATTAAGGTTGGGAAAGGTTTATGAGGTTTTATAGGAAAGTAATCTGATTTTTATTTTTGTCCTTTCTTTATAAAAGTTATTTATAGCTTATTATTATTATTGTAGCAGGATGGTGGTGACCTGTTGCCCCTTGTGTTTGACGAAATCTCCCTTTAATTAAAGTTTTTTTTAACCCTCCTGTTGTCCTCGAGTCAAGGGAGGGAGAGAGGGAGGGAGGAAGGAAGGAAGGGAGAGAGGGAGTGAGGGAGGGAGGGAGGAAGAAGGAAGGAAAGGGAGGAAGGAAGGGAGGGAGGGATGAAGGAAGGAAGGGAGGGAGGGAGGGAGGAAGAAAGAAGGGGGGGAGGGAGGAAGGAAGGAAGGAAGGAAGGAAAGGAGGGAGGGAGGAAGGAAGGAAATGAGGGAGAGAGGAAGGAAGGAAGGGAGGGAGGGAGGGAGAGAGGGAGTCAGGAAGGAAGGAAGGAGGGAAAAGTTTTTTTTAACCCTCCTGTTGTCCTCGAGTCAAGGGAGGGACAGAGGGAGGAAGGAAGGAAGGGAGGGAGTGAGAGAGGAAGAAGGGAGGGAGGGAGGAAGGAAGGAAGGAAGGTAGGAAGGAAGGAAAGGAGGGAACGAAGAAGGAAGGAAAGGAGGGAAGGAAGAAGGAAGGAAGGAGGAAAGAAAGAGAGGAGAGACTGAGGAAGGAAGGACGGACAGAGGAAAGAAAGAGAGGAGAGACTGAGGAAGGAAGGAAGGAAGGAAGGACGGACGGACGGACGGACAGAGGAAAGAAAGAGAGGAGAGACTGAGGAAGGAGGGAAAGAAGGAAGGACAGAGGAAAGAAAGAGAGGACAGACTGAGGAAGGAGGGAAGGAAGGACGGACAGAGGAAAGAAAGAGAGGAGAGACTGAGGAAGGAAGGAGGGAAGGAAGGAAAGAAGGAGGGGAGAAAGGGGGTTGGAGGAAGTACAGAGGAAAGGAAGGAAGGGAGGAAAGAAGAATTAGACGGGGTCAATTTGAGGGAGGGAAGAAGACGGAGGGGAAGAGAGGGAGAGAGGGAGGGAGGAAGGAAGGAAGGGGGGGGGGAGGAATGAAGGGAGGGTGGGAGGAAAGAAAGAAGGAAGGAAGGACAGAGGAAAGAAAGAGAGGAGAGACTGAGGAAGGAGGGAAGGGGGGAAAGAAGGAGGGAAGAAAGGGGGTTGGAGGAAGTACAGAGGAAAGGAAGGAAGGGAGGAAAGATTATTTATTGGGACACTTCCAGACGTGGCTCAGTTGTTCCAAAACAATAAAAAGCAACCCTCAGCATTCAGTATCCTGAGCAGATATGATCTAGGAAGGAAGGAAGGGAGAGAGAGAGGGAATGAGGGGGGGGGAGGGAGGGAGGGAGGGAATGAGGGAGGGAGGAAGAAGGATATGATCTATATTTAGATAACATGCTTCCTGGATTGAACATGACCAGCATGGCTTGTGTGTGTTGTGTTGGCTGTAATTCGATTTTCCTGGCTTTCAGTCTGCATATAATCAAAATTGAGTCGCCAGTCTCTCCAAATCTCAAAAACTGGGACAATCCATAGAAGAAGAAAAAAAAACATTTCTATTTAATTTATCCCAGTAGGCTCATTTGTCTTGCTCAAGAATTTAATCAGAGAAAGAAGTGGGAGGGGAAAAATGGATTTAGGGACAAATACAACTTTGCTGCAGATGTTTTAAGATATGTAGGGCTACAAAAACATACATGATATCCATAAATCCTTCCTTCCTCCTTTCCCTCCTCCTTTCTTTCCTTTCCTTTCCTCCTTTCCTTCCTTCTTCCTCCCTTCTTCCTCCCTTCCTTCCTTCTTCCTCCCTCCCTTCCTTCCTTCCTTCCTAGATGTTTTAAGACATGTAAAGCTACAATAAAATACATGACAAATCCTTAAATACCACAAATCCTTCCTTCCTTGCTTCCTTCCTTCCTTCTTTCTTTCCTTTCCTTTCCTTCCACCCTTCCTTCTGTCCTTCCCTTCTTTCCTTCCTTCTTTGTTTCCTTCCTCCTTTCCTTCCTTCTTTCCTTTCCCTCCTCCTTTCCTTCCTTCTTTCCTTTCCCTCCTCTTTTCCTTCCTTCCTTCCTCCTTTCCTTCCTTCCTTCCTTCCTTCTTTCCTTTCCAATTACAATATGACCAGACACCTCCTTTGTTTAAGCATTCTGACATCAGCGTTTAGCTCAAAGCGCCACTAATTAAGTACAGCCTCACAGAGCTGCTAGCATGACTCCAGACTTGGTCTCTTTATTAGGTGACATGAGACACTCTTACTTATCGAAGCGTGATCTAAAGTGATGACTGTTCCTCAGGACAGTGGCTCAGCTAGATGAGTCTTTTGTTGTCTAGTAGTATAGTGAAATGAACTGTCCGACTGTTCAGGGTATATGCATAGACTGTATAGAAGAAATGGACGTAACATCTGTGACGTCACCCATTGGTTTGTGGACTGCTGCCAATAGTTTCGGATCTGGGCAGCGCCATCTTGAAAATTTCAGGTGCATGCTGGGAAAAATGAAAACAGGGATTCTACTTATATGGGCATGAGGCGGGGCCATGGGCGGAGCGGGGAGGTTGCTATGGTTGCGAGGGCTGCATCTCGAGGACACTGGTCAATCAACCTGTCAATCAGGACGTAGCCACGCCCTAATGCATACCCTGCTTTATCGTCACATATAAAATCAGGGAGGCCAAAATGTCCCAAATGAACATCATACTGCATTGAAGAAGGCTTTAAACTAGCGATTGAGACCATAAACACATTTTGAAAACGTTTACTGAGGTTAGAAATCAAGTGAGAAGTTGGTGAATTCTCCATTGACTTGTATAGAGACAGTCGCCCCCTGGTGGCCTTTTAATAGAATGCAGCTCGAAGTTACTTCCTGGTTGGCCTCATTTCAGAGGACCAGAACTCACTGCCTGGGTGTATGGCTAAATAGTGAAACAACACTTTTCTCTTTGAAGCGTCCTCCAGAGACACTTCTTACTCCTTCAAACGTAACTTTGAAGAGCATTGGAAAGTAGAACATGATGGAGGACCCAATCTATTACCAGGTCATTTGAGAACCATAAAATAAAGGAATCGGGTACCAATCTTTTCTATCAGATCGGACCATATATACACATTTTTTATAACATCAATGGGATAATCACTTATAGATTTCTTGTCAGACATTTGACAGTCTTAGTGTTTATCCTGATGGTTGTGTCGAAGAACATCAAAGGTCATCCTCCTTTCTTAATACTACTGCTGCTAAAGTAAACCACTCCTTTATCTTATCTCCTGTAGCAGACATCTTGTGTAATATTGATGCGTAAAAATCAATGGCCGATGACAAACTGGAACCATTTGCTTTGAAATCCTCAGTGGACCTAATTTTCCAATATATAATCCCTATCCTTACCTATGGCATTGTTCCTACAGTATGGAAGACTGCCTATGTTCCTTCTATTAATAAAGGTGGTAGATCAGGAGCTTCTGCAGCTGCAACATGACATGACATGACTCATGTGTGTTAGAAGATCCCTGAGGTGGTTGTAGTCCACAAAACCATTCATTATCAAGCCGACACAGCTGACAAAGGTCACCACTTGCAAAAGAACGTTCCTGCCCCAAGACTTGTTGGCAGTCGAGAGAGGACCTTCTCCATCCATGGTGCCTGTATTTCTCCAGGGTCTTGGAATAGGCAAGGGAAAGCCTTTCCATTTCGATGCAGGCCTGCAGGGTCGTGGCTGCCACTTTAGAAAGAGGAGAAGGTTCTTGGCATGAACCTGGACAAAGAAATCTTCGTCCTCCACAAAGCCTTGCAGCACAAGACAATAGACTGTATAGAAGAAATGGACGTAACATCCGTGACGTCACCCATTGGTTTGTGGACTGCTGCTCCAAAGCCAATAGTTTCGAATCTGGGCAGCGCCAGCTTGAAAATTTCAGGTGCATGCTGGGAAAAATAAAAACACAGATTCTACTTATATGGGCATGAGGCGGGGCCATGGGCGGAGCGGCGAGGTTGCTATGGTTGCGAGGGCTGGATCTCGAGGACATTGGTCAATCAACCTGTCAATCAGGACGTAGCCACGCCCTAATGCATACCCTGCTTTATCGTCACATATAAAATCAGGGAGGCCAAAATGTCCCAAATGAACATCATACTGCATTGAAGAAGGCTTTAAACTAGCGATTGAGACCATAAACACATTTTGAAAACGTTTACTGAGGTTAGAAATCAAGTGAGAAGTTGCTGAATTCTCCATTGACTTGTATAGAGACGGTCGCCCCCTGGTGGCCTTTTGATAGAACGCAGTTTTAAGTTACTTCCGCGTTGGCCTCATTTCAGAGGACCAGTACTCCCCGCCTGGACGAGACACAGGTGGAGACAATCAGAGGCACGTAAGATAATCTCAAAGGCAGGAAACAGGAGGGCAGGAAGTGACAAGACAACAGAAAAAAGACCAAAACGGGACCTGAGACGGGACGAAATGTGATAACTGATAGTAAATCGTTAATCGTGCTATTCTTAGGAAATGGAGTGGATAACAACAATTTCAACTGTTCATTAACAAGTGACACAAGTATTTTTCCAAGACAAAAGTTTTGAGTTTCCTTTTTATATACTAGAAAAAGAATAGTTGAAGCAGTTTTTGGACTACAGGGAAGTGATTTATGGGCGGGCAGCCAGTTCCACTTGCAAACCCCTTTTTAGATGCAGTGTATCACTCTGCATTAAGATTCATCACTGGAGATAGTTCTGGGACACACATTGCCTACTATATCAAAAAACAGTGGCCTGCCTGCTGTATCACTGAGAAGGGATCAGCATTTGTTTTTACTTATTTATGAAGGGCTTTTTTTTTTTTTTTTTTAATAAAAAGTTCCCCTCCCGTATCTCTCAGTCCTTTCTTGAAACATTGGCAGCCAAACACAGCTAAACCTGCAAGTTAGGAGGATCTGCTTTTCTTTCTCTATTACTATTACCCTACAAAACTTTGAGTTTATTTTTAACCCTGTTTCGCCAAGTGTATCATATTGGATAGTTTTAGAGACCTTTAACCCTCCTGTTATGCTCCCGGGTCAAATTAACCCATCTGTTTTGACTCTTCCTTCCTTCCCTCCTTCCTTCCTTCCCTTCTTTCCTCCCTCCCTCCTTTCCTTCCTCCTTTCCCCCTCCTTTCTTTCTTCCTTCCTTCCTCCCTCCTTCCTACCTTCTTTCCTTCCTCCGTCCTTCCTTCCTCCCTTCCTTCTCTCCTCTGTCCTTCTTTCCTTCCTTCCTCCCACCCTCCTACCTTATTTCCTCCCACCCTCCTACCTTCCTTCTTTACTTACTTCTTTCCTCCGTCCTTCCTTCCTTCCTTCCTTATTTCCTTTCCTCCCTTCCTTCCTTCCTCCATCCCCCTTTCTTCCTTCCCTCCTTCCTCCCTCCCTCCTTTCCTTATTTCCTTGACTCGAACACAACAGGAGGGTTAAATCATCAGTGTGATCATATTTAATTCCTGATAAACCTGACGTATAAGATCAGATACATGTAGTACAAAGATAAACCAATGAAATGTTGAATTACTAAATATTTTGTAGCTTATTTTATGGTAAACTCCTGTAAAACAATGTGTCTATCAAATTAGATACAGTAGGTATATAAGTCTGTAAATCTGTCAATTTTCATTTTATTTCATTTCATGCATTATATATTATTATTATCATGCATAAAAAAAGTTTAAACAGTGTTGTTATGAGCTTTATGCAGGACCTTAAAAAAGTTGTATTCAATATGTTTTCATGTGTTTAAAAAAAAATCATGCTATAAAAAATAAATTGCAAAAGATTCTCAGTGTATCAAATATGATACAAAACAAAACTCGTAGATTCAAAGTGTTATTTAATTAATCTTTTTTAACCCTCCTGTTGTCCTCAAGTCAAGGAAGGAAGGAAGGAAGGAAGGGAGGGAGGGAGAGAGGAAGGAAAGGAAGGAAGGGGGGGGGGAGGAAAGAAGGAGGGAGGGAGGGAGGAAGAAGGAAGGAAAGGAGGGAGAAAGGAAGGAAGGGAGGGAGGAAGGAAGGGAGGGAGGAAGGAAGGATGGAAGGGAGGGAGGAAGAAGGAAGGAAAGGAGGGAGGAAGAAGGAAGGAAGGGAGAGAGGAAGGGAGAGAAGAAGGAAAGGAAGGAAGGAAGGAAGGGAGGAAGAAGGGAGGAAAGGAAAGAAGGACAGAGGAAAGAAGGAAGGTAATAGGGAGGAAAGAAAGAGAAGGAAGGGAGCAAGGAAGGACAGAAGGATGGAAGGAAGGGAGGAAGGATGGATGGAAGGAAGGATGGAAGGAAGGAAGGAAGGGAGGAAAGGAAAGAAGGAAGGAAGGGAGGAAGGGAGAGAGGGAGGGAAGAGAGGGAGGAAGGAAGGGAGGAAAGGGAAGAAGAACAGAGGAAAGAAGGAAGGTAATAGGGAGGAAAGAAAGAGAAGGAAAGGAACAAGGAAGAACAGAAGGATGGAAGAAAGTGCAGGAAGGAAGGAAGGAAGAGTCAAAACAGACGGGGTCAATTTGACCCGGGAGGACGACACAAAGGTTAACTACTTGTCAGAAGGTCCAATAAACTCTAGTTTCAATGAATTTCAAATTTTCTGGCAATTATTTGATGGTTCAGGTTTTATAGGGTTAAAAAATATGTCTCATTGTCAGTTCATACACCTTTTAAGTTTTACACTTACACTTTTATTTCCTCTTTTATATTGTGTCTGCATTTTATAGTTTGGAAATCAGATATCTCCCTCATTGCATTTTGAGGTTTGTAAATAAATAAAATGATGACGATGAATGCATCTCAAGAGACTTCCTGTTTCTAAAGAGGTTAATTAAAATGAAATGTAATTAACTAAACTAATTATATGTTCTGATGTATTCCAATAGGGACCAGAACAAAACTTTTTTTTTAGTTGCTTTATAATATCAATCATACCAAAAGTATCCAGACAGATATTCAAACTGTAGTTTCCGAGTGTGAGAAAAGATGTTTTAACCCTTGTGTCGTCCTCCCGGGTCAAATTGACAAATTGACCCCGTCTGTTTTGACTGTTCCTTCCTTCCTTCTTTCTTTCCTTCCCTCTTTCCTCCTTCCTTCTTTCCTTTGTCCTTCCTCCCTTCCTCATCTCCATTTCTTCCTTCCTTTTGTCCTTCTTTCCTTCCTTCCTTCCTTCCCTCCTTCCTTCCTACCTCTCTCCTTCCTTTCCTTCCTTCCTACCTCCCTCCTTGCTTTCCTCCCTTCCTTTCCTTTCCTTCCCTCCTTCGTCTTTCCTTCCTCCCTTCCTTCCTTTCCTTCTTTCCTTCTTCCTTCCTCCCTTCCTTCCTTGACTCAAGGACAACAGGAGGGTTAATGTGTTTTTGGATGTGATTTGTTACCGATGCATCTTTGTGATATATGTATTGATTTACCAAACTTAACTTGCATAAAAAAGTTTAAACAGTGTTGTTATGAGCTTCATGCAGGACCTTAAAAAAGTTGGGTGGATGGGAGACAGGAAGGAAAAGGAAGGGAGAGAGGAAGGAGGAAGGATAGAAGGATAGAAGGGAGGACGAAGGATGGAGGTAGGATAGAAGGAAGGGAGGAAGTAGAAAGGAAGGAAGGAAGAAAGGAAGGGAGGAAGTAGAAAGGAAGGAAGGAAGGGAGGAAGAAGGGAGGAAAGGAGGGAGGAAGGAAGGAAGGAAGGAAAGGAGGGAGGAAGGAAGGGAGGAAAGGAAAGAAGGACAGAGGAAAGAAGGAAGGTAATAGGGAGGAAAGAAAGAGAAGGAGGAAGGAAGGCAGGAAGGAGGAAGGAAGGACGGACAGAAGGGAGGAAGGGAAGAAGGAAGGAAAGGAGGGAGGTAGAAGGAATGATGGAAGGGAGGAAGAAGGAAGGAAGGAAGGGAGAGAGGAAGGAAAGGAGGGAGGGAGGAAGGAATGAAGGAAGGGAGAGAGGAAGGAAGGATGGAAAGGAGGAATAAGGAAGGAAAGGAGGATGGAAGGAAGGAAGGGAGGAAGAAGGAAGGAAGGAAAGGAGGATGGAAGGAAGGAAGGGAGGAAAGGAGAAAGAAGGAAGGTAATGGGGAGGAAAGGAAGGAAGGATGGAAGGGAGGGAGAGAGGAAGGAAAGGAGGGAGGGAGGGAGGAAGGAAGGGAGGAATGGAGGAAAGGAAAGAAGGACAGAGGAAAGAAGGAAGGTAATAGGGAGGAAAGAAAGAGAAGAAGGAAGGAAGGAAGGGAGAGAGGGAGGAAGGAAGGGAAGGAAGAAGGAAGGATGGAAGGGAGGAAGAAGGAAGGAAAGGAAGAAGGAGGGAGGAAGGAAGGAAGGGAGGGAGGAAGGAAGGATGGAAAGGAGGAATAAGGAAGGAAAGGAGGATGGAAGGAAGGAAGGGAGGAAGAAGGAAGGAAGGGAGGAAGATACCGATGCATCTTTGTGATATATGTATTGATTTACCAAACTTAACTTGCATAAAAAAGTTTAAACAGTGTTGTTATGAGCTTCATGCAGGACCTTAAAAAAAAGTTGGGTGGATGGGAGACAGGAAGGAAAAGGAAGGGAGAGAGGAAGGAGGAAGGATAGAAGGATAGAAGGGAGGACGAAGGATGGAGGTAGGATAGAAGGGAGGATAGAAGGAAGGAAGGAAGGAAGAAAGGAAGGGAGGAAGTAGAAAGGAAGGAAGGAAGAAAGGAAGGGAGGAAGTAGAAAGGAAGGAAGGAAGGGAGGAAGAAGGGAGGAAAGGAGGGAGGAAGGAAGGAAGGAAGGAAAGGAGGGAGGAAGGAAGGGAGGAAAGGAAAGAAGGACAGAGGAAAGAAGGAAGGTAATAGGGAGGAAAGAAAGAGAAGGAGGAAGGAAGGCAGGAAGGAGGAAGGAAGGACGGACAGAAGGGAGGAAGGGAAGAAGGAAGGAAAGGAGGGAGGTAGAAGGAATGATGGAAGGGAGGAAGAAGGAAGGAAGGAAGGAAGGGAGAGAGGAAGGAAAGGAGGGAGGGAGGGAGGAAGGAATGAAGGAAGGGAGAGAGGAAGGAAGGATGGAAAGGAGGAATAAGGAAGGAAAGGAGGATGGAAGGAAGGAAGGGAGGAAGAAGGAAGGAAGGAAAGGAGGATGGAAGGAAGGAAGGGAGGAAAGGAGAAAGAAGGAAGGTAATGGGGAGGAAAGGAAGGAAGGATGGAAGGGAGGGAGAGAGGAAGGAAAGGAGGGAGGGAGGGAGGGAGGAAGGGAGGAATGGAGGAAAGGAAAGAAGGACAGAGGAAAGAAGGAAGGTAATAGGGAGGAAAGAAAGAGAAGAAGGAAGGAAGGAAGGGAGAGAGGGAGGAAGGAAGGGAAGGAAGAAGGAAGGATGGAAGGGAGAGAGGGAGGAAGGAAGGGGAGGAAGAAGGAAGGATGGAAGGGAGGAAGAAGGAAGGAAGGAAGGGATGGAGGAAGATACCGATGCATCTTTGTGATATATATATTGATTTACCAAACTTAACTTATTGATCCATGTCAGCTTGTATTATCTTCCAGGTCCATGTCGAACGTGCCCTTCCTCCACTCCACTGTACTTATTTGCCTTTCCTGAGCTGAATAATTGATCACGACAGATCAAATGAGACACAGACAACATGGTTTAGTCTTCGCAAGGAAGGTTGTAAGAGAAGTCGACAGTCTCCGAGTAGCAGTAGCTTTTTCTTTCATTCTTCGGCTCTCTCAGCTCAGTTGGGACCCGATTACCCACACAGGTACAAGTTTAAAGAAACTCTCTTTGGAAGGGGAGGAAGAACAAAGGAAAGGAGGGAGGGAGGAACTAAGGGAGGAAAGATGGAAGGACGGAATGATGGAAGGGAGGAAGAAAAAAGGAAAGGAGGAAGGAAGGGAGGGAAGGAGGAAAGAAGGGAGGAAAGGAAAGAAAGAAGGACGGAGGAAAGAAGGAAGGATGGAGGAAAGAAGGAAGGGAGGAAGGACAGAGGAAAGAAGGAAGGTAGGAGGGAGGGAGGGAGGGAGGAAGGAAAGAAGAAAGGGAGGAAGGATGGAGGAAAGAAGGAAGGTAGGAGGGAGGGAGGGAGGGAGGGAGGAAGGAAGGAAGGGAGGAAAGGAGGAAAGAAGGGAGGAAAGGAAAGAAAGAAGGACGGAGGAAAGAAGGAAGGATGGAGGAAAGAAGGAAGGGAGGAAGTAAAGGAAGGAACGATGGAGGAAAGAAGGAAGGTAGGAGGGAGGGAGGAAGGAAAGAAGAAAGGGGGGAAGGAAAGGGAGGAATGACAGAGGAAAGAAGGAAGGTAGGAGGGAGGAAGGAAGGAAGGAAGGAAGGAAGGAAGGAAAGACGGACGGACGGAGGAAAGAAGGAAGGTAGGAGGGACGGAGTTGGGACCTGATTACCCACACAGGTACAAGTTTAAAGAAACTCTCTTTCTTCCACTCCCTGGGGCTTCTTCTTACGTCCTGTGAATATTTGATAGAAAAGCCCCTTTCAAGGTATATGTGGGGGGGAAGGAAGGGTGGAAGGGAGGAAGGAAGGGAGGAAAGATGGAAGGACGGAATGATGGAAGGGAGGAAGAAGAAAGGAAAGGAGGAAGGAAGAAGGAAAGGAGGGAGGAAAGAAGGAAAGGAGGGAGGAAGGAAGGAAGGTAGGAGGGAGGGAGGAAGGAAAGAAGAAAGGGAGGAAAGGAAAGAAAGAAGGACGGAGGAAGGAAGGAAGGATGGAGGGAGGAAGGAAGGGAGGAAGGAAAGGAAGGAAGGACGGAGGAAAGAAGGAAGGATGGAGGAAAGAAGGAAGGGAAGGAGGAAGGAAAGGGAGGAAGGACAGAGGAAAGAAGGAAGGTAGGAGGGAGGGAGGAAGGAAGGAAGGAAGGAAGGAAGGAAGGAAGGAAGGAAGGAAAGACGGACGGACGGAGGAAAGAAGGAAGGTAGGAGGGACGGAGTTGGGACCTGATTACCCACACAGGTACAAGTTTAAAGAAACTCTCTTTCTTCCACTCCCTGGGGCTTCTTCTTACGTCCTGTGAATATTTGATAGAAAAGCCCCTTTCAAGGTATATGTGGGGGGGAAACAAAGGAAAGGAGGGAGGGAGGAAGGAAGGGAGGAAAGATGGAAGGACGGAATGATGGAAGGGAGGAAGAAGAAAGGAAAGGAGGAAGGAAGAAGGAAAGGAGGGAGGAAGGAGGAAAGAAGGGAGGAAAGGAAAGAAAGAAGGACAGAGGAAAGAAGGAAGGATGGAGGGAAGAAGGAAGGGAGGAAGCAAAGGAAGGAAGGACAGAGGAAAGAAGGAAGGATGGAGGAAAGAAGGAAGGGAAGGAGGAAGGAAAGGGAGGAAGGACAGAGGAAAGATGGAAGGACGGAATGATGGAAGGGAGGAAGAAGAAAGGAAAGGAGGAAGGAAGGGAGGGAAGGAGGAAAGAAGGGAGGAAAGGAAAGAAAGAAGGACGGAGGAAAGAAGGAAGGATGGAGGAAAGAAGGAAGGGAGGAAGGGCAGAGGAAAGAATGAAGGTAGGAGGGAGGGAGGGAGGGAGGAAGGAAAGAAGAAAGGGAGGAAGGACAGAGGAAAGAATGAAGGATGGAGGAAAGAAGGAAGGGAGGAAGGAAAGGAAGGAAGGACAGAGGAAAGACGGAAGGTAGGAGGGAGGGAGGAAGGAAGGAAGGAAGGAAAGACGGACGGACGGAGGAAAGAAGGAAGGTAGGAGGGACGGAGTTGGGACCTGATTACCCACACAGGTACAAGTTTAAAGAAACTCTCTTTCTTCCACTCCCTGGGGCTTCTTCTTACGTCCTGTGAATATTTGATAGAAAAGCCCCTTTCAAGGTATATGTGGGGGGGGGGGGGGGACAGCTCCTCATATTTAAATAAATACCATTGATTTTTCAATAGTGTAATAGTGAGGTTTATAAAGTGGAAAGTGGAGTCTATTGTGTAGCGAGAGATCTACAGAATGAGTCTGAAAATGTTAACCCTCCTGTTGTCCTCAAGTCAAGGAAGGAAGGGTGGAAGGGAGGAAGAACAAAGGAAAGGAAGGAAGGGAGGAAAGATGTAAGGACGGAATGATGGAAGGGAGGAAGAAGAAAGGAAAGGAGGGAGGAAGGAAGGGAGGGAAGGAGGAAAGAAGGGAGGAAAGGAAAGAAAGAAGGACGGAGGAAAGAAGGAAGGATGGAGGAAAGAAGGAAGGGAGGAAGAAAAGGAAGGATGGATGGAGGAAAGAAGGAAGGTAGGAGGGAGGGAGGAAGGAAGGAAGGTAGGAGGACGGAAGAAAGAAGGCAGGAGGGAGGAAGGAAGGAGGGAAGGGAGGAAAGACAGAGAGGAGGAGGGAGGGAGGACAGAAGGCAGGAAGGAAGGGTGTAAGGAAAGAAGGAGTATTGTGAGGTTTATAAAGTGGAAAGTGGGGTCTATTGTGTAGCGAGAGATCTACAGAATGAGTCTGAAAATGTTAACCCTCCTGTTGTCCTCAAGTCAGGAAAGGAGGAAGGAAGAAGGAAAGGAGGGAAGAAGGAAAGGAGGGAGGAAGGAGGAAAGAAGGGAGGAAAGGAAAGAAAGAAGGACAGAGGAAAGAAGGAAGGATGGAGGGAAGAAGGAAGGGAGGAAGGAAAGGAAGGAAGGACAGAGGAAAGAAGGAAGGATGGAGGAAAGAAGGAAGGGAGGAAGGAAAGGAAGGAAGGATGGAGGAAAGAAGGAAGGTAGGAGGGAGGGAGGAAGGAAAGAAGCAAGGGAGGAAGGAAAGGGAGGAAGGACAGAGGAAAGAAGGAAGGTAGGAGGGAGGGAGGAAGGATGGAGGAAAGAAGGAAGGGAAGGAGGAAGGAAAGGGAGGAAGGACAGAGGAAAGAAGGAAGGTAGGAGGGAGGGAGGAAAGAAGGAAGGATGGAGGAAAGAAGGAAGGGAAGGAGGAAGGAAAGGGAGGAAGGACAGAGGAAAGAAGGAAGGTAGGAGGGAGGGAGGAAGGAAGGAAGGAAGGAAGGAAGGACGGAGGAAAGAAGGAAGGTAGGAGGGACGGAGTTGGGACCTGATTACCCACACAGGTACAAGTTTAAAGAAACTCTCTTTCTTCCACTCCCTGGGGCTTCTTCTTACGTCCTGTGAATATTTGATAGAAAAGCCCCTTTCAAGGTATATGTGGGGGGGAAACAAAGGAAAGGAGGGAGGGAGGGAGGAAGGAAGGGAGGAAAGATGGAAGGACGGAATGATGGAAGGGAGGAAGAAGAAAGGAAAGGAGGAAGGAAGAAGGAAAGGAGGGAGGAAGGAAGGAAGGGAGGGAAGGAGGAAAGAAGGGAGGAAAGGAAAGAAAGAAGGACGGAGGAAAGAAGGAAGGATGGAGGAAAGAAGGAAGGGAGGAAGGGAAGGAAGGATGGAGGAAAGAAGGAAGGTAGGAGGGATGGGGGAAGGAAAGGGAGGAAGGACAGAGGAAAGAAGGAAGGTAGGAGGGAGGAAGGAAGGAAGGAAGGAAAGACGGAGGAAAGAAGGAAGGTAGGAGGGACGGAGTAAAGAAGGAAGGTAGGAGGGAGGGAGGAAGGAAGGGAGGGAGGGAGGGAGGACGGAAGAAAGAAGGTAGGAGGGAAGGAAGGACGGAGGAAAGAAGGAAGGTAGGAGGGACGGAGTAAAGAAGGAAGGTAGGAGGGAGGGAGGAAGGAAGGAAGGTAGGAGGGACGGAGAAAAGAAGGAAGGTAGGAGGGACGGAGTAAAGAAGGAAGGTAGGAGGGATGGAGTAAAGAAGGAAGGAGGGAGGAAGGAAGAAGGGAGGGAGGAAAGAGAGAGAGGAGGAGGGAGTCTCTTTTTTGGAGACACATTATTGAAAACTCTTGTGGTATTTCTGTGGAGGATGATTGGACGTCCTGCTGAGCGTGAACATTGCGGACATTGTGAAGGCAGTCATTGATTCTTCAAAGAGTACTCCACCGATTTAGTGTTGAAAGGAAAGAAAGAAGGGCGGAGGAAAGAAGGAAGGATGGAGGAAAGAAGGAAGGGAGGAAGAAAAGGAAGGAAGGATGGAGGAAAGAAGGAAGGTAGGAGGGAGGGAGGAAGGAAAGAAGAAAGGGGGGAAGGAAAGGGAGGAAGGACAGAGGAAAGAAGGAAGGTAGGAGGGAGGGAGGAAGGAAGGAAGGAAAGAAAGAAGGAAGGACGGAGGAAAGAAGGAAGGTAGGAGGGACGGAGTAAAGAAGGAAGGTAGGAGGAAGGGAGGAAGGAAAGGAAGGAAGGATGGAGGAAAGAAGGAAGGTTGGAGGGAGGGAGGAAGGAAAGAAGAAAGAGGGGAAGCTAAGGGAGGAAGGACAGAGGAAAGAAGGAAGGTAGGAGGGAGGGAGGAAGGAAAGAAGAAAGGGAGGAAGGAAGGAAGGAAGGAAGGAGGGAGGAAGGAAGGAGGAAGGAAGGAAGGAAGGATGGAGGAAAGAAGGACGGTAGGAGGGAGGGAGGAAGGAAAGAAGAAAGGGAGGAAGGACAGAGGAAAGAAGGAAGGTAGGAAGGAGGGAGGAAGGAAGGAAGGAAGGACGGAGGAAAGAAGGAAGGAGGGAAGGGAAGGGAGGAAAGAAGGAAGGAAGGAAGGAGGGAGGGAGGACGGAAGAAAGAAGGTAGGAGGGAGGAAGGGAGGAAGGAAGGAAGGAAGGACGGAGGAAAGAAGGAGGGTAGGAGGGACGTAGTAAAGAAGGAAGGTAGGAGGGAGGAAGGAAGGAAGGAAGGAAGGAAGGTAGGAGGGAGGAAGGAAGGAAGGAAGGAAGGAAGGACGGAGGAAAGAAGGAGGGTAGGAGGGACGTAGTAAAGAAGGAAGGTAGGAGGGAGGAAGGAAGGAAGGAAGGAAGGAAGGAAGGAAGGAAGGAAGGAAGGAAGGAAGGAAAGACGGACGGACGGAGGAAAGGAGGAAGGTAGGAGGGACGGAGTAAAGAAGGAAGGTAGGAGGGAGGGAGGGAGGAAAGAAGGAAGGTAGGAGGGAGGGAGGAAAGAAGGAAGGTAGGAGGGAGGGAGTAAAGAAGGAAGGTAGGAAGGGAGGGAGGGAGGACGGACGGAAGAAAGAAGGTAGGAGGGAGTCTCTTTTTTGGAGACACATTATTGAAGACTCTGGTATTTCTGTGGAGGATGATTGGACGTCCTGCTGAGCGTGAACATTGCGGACATTGTGAAGGCAGTTATCGATTCCTAAAATATACTCAGACTCACAATGGAAAGTTTTTTGCACCTTTTTTTTTTTGACAACCATTGATGCAGCAGAACCAGAGATGCTTTTTTTTTTTTTTTACTCCACATATTTTTTTTTTTCATTGTCAAAACTTGACACAGCAAAAAGAAACATACACACAACACACACACACACACAAAGAAGAAAGAAACCAATCCAAAATATAGTCCACACACATGCCATTGAAATCCTTTGTAATATACATAAAACTACTACATAGCATCATCCAGGGTAGGAGGGAGGGAGGAAGGAAAAGAAGAAAGGGAGGAAGGAAAGGGAGGAAGGACAGAGGAAAGGAGGGAGGGAGGAAGGAAGGAAGGAAGGAAGGAAGGACGGAGGAAAGAAGGAAGGTAGGAGGGACGGAGTAAAGAAGGAAGGTAGGAGGGAGGAAGGAAGGAAGGGAGGGAGGGAAGACGGAAGAAAGAAGGTAGGAGGGAGGAAGGAAGGAGGGAAGGGAGGAAAGAAAGAGAGGAGGAGGGAGGGAGGACAGCGTCATCCAGCAGTGCTCATGGAGAACAAAAACACAGTCCGTCTTAGATATACACACATTATGTTATTTTCTACTGTCTACAGCAGGGGTGTCAAACATGCGGCCCGTGGGCCAGAACCGGCCCGCCTAGGGCTGCAGTCTGGCCCACTTTTCCTTCCTGTGTTCTTCCATCTGTCCTTCCTACCTTCCTTTTATCCTTTCTTTGTTCCTTTTGTCCTTTCTACCTTTCTTCCTTCTGTCCTTTCTACCTTTCTTCCTTCTGTCTTTCCTTCCTACCTTTCTTTTATCCTTTCTTTATTCCTTCCTTCCTTCCATCTGTCCTTCCTCCCTTTCTTCCTCCTGTCCTTCCTCCCTTCCTTCCTTCTGTCCTTCCTTCTGTCTGTCCTTCCTACCTTCCTTTTATCCTTTCTTTGTACCTTCCTTCCTTTCTTCCTTCCATCTGTCCTTCCTCCCTTTCTTCCTTCTGTCTTTCCTCCCTTTCTTCCTTTTTTCCTTCCTTCCATCTGTCCTTCCTCCCTTTCTTCCTCCTGTCCTTCCTTCCATCTGTCCTTCCTTCCTCCCTTCCTTCCTTCTGTCCTTCCTTCTGTCTGTCCTTCCTACCTTCCTTTTATCCTTTCTTTGTTCCTTCCTTCCTTTCTTCCTTCCATCTGTCCTTCCTCCCTTTCTTCCTTTCTTCCTTCCTTCTATCTGCCCTTCCTCCCTTTCTTCCTTCTGTCCTTCCTTCCATCTGTCCTTCCTCCCTTTCTTCCTTCTTTCCTTCCTTCCATCTGTCTTTCCTCCCTTCTATGTTATTTTCTACTGTCTACAGCAGGGGTGTCAAACTCATTTTCATTCAAGGGCCACAACCAGGCCAATTTGAGCTCATGTGGGCCGGATCATTAAAAGGGAGGAACGACGGAAGGAAAAGAAGGAGGAGAAGAAAGAGAATACAGGAAGAACAGATGGAAGGAAGAGAAGGGAAGGAAGGGAAGGAAGGGAAGATCGGAAGGAAGGAAGGGAAGATAGGAAGGAAGGAATGAATGAAGGGAAGAAGGACAGATGTAAGGAAGAATGGAAGGGAATATCGGAGGGAAGGAATGAAGGAAGGGAAGGAAGGGAAGATCGGAAGGAAGGAAGGGAAGATCGGAAGGAAGGAAGGAATGAATGAAGGGAAGAAGGACAGATGTAAGGAAGAATGGAAGAGAATATCGGAGGGAAGGAATGAAGGAAGGGAAGATGGGAAGGAAAGAAGGAAGGGAACATGGACAGATGGAAGGAAGGAAGCAAGCAAGCAAGGAAGGAAGGAATGAAGGAAGGAAAAAAGGTAGGAAGGAAGGAAGGAAAAGAGGGAGAAGGAAACTGGGCCGGATTGGTAAGGTAACAAATAAAGTTACCTTACCTTACCTTATGTGTGTGGCTGATTGAAATTTCTCTGTTACTTTTGCAACTGGGGGCCCAAAGACTTCGGCCTGAAGTTCACTGAAGGGTGGACGGGTTGTAGGGTGAAGTAGCAGGTTTTCAATCTTTGAGAGGACCCAGGTTTTGTAGATGTCATTAAAGCTGAATGACCGTACAGATCCAGCTGCTTAGAATTGCCAGCTGGCCCATGACACGGCCCGTACAGATCCCCACTGGGTCCTTGGCTGTAATTAGATCCCTGCTGCGTGACTTAGTCAATGCAGCCTTCACCATGTGTGGAAACCGGTTGCAATGCTTTATCCAAACACAAGGAGGAGCAGTGATTACAACCAGTACCAGGACAGTTTCATCCACCCAGTGAGCCTGAAATCAGCTGTTATGATCTTATTTGATGTGTATAAGGGAAGGGGGGGGCATACTTGTAATAAAGAGCTTATTATCCTACTGAAACTTTTTGTAAAGTATTGAGGCTCAAGACAGAAGGCTCAAAGTGACACACCTCTAATTACTATTATATGCCATGAAATCACCAACAGATGCATTATTCATAGAGCTGCATGGAAAATTAAAGCAAAACCGATTGGGAAATGAATGATCTACCGTCACAAATAAGTGAGTGTGATGGTGTGTGTTGCATTGATCTTTGCAGCTGGTTTGCTGTTAATAAAATCTACAATAAAATCAAAGAGTAGCCTTCTTCTGCAACACACATTTACCATCAATGAAAATGTGTGTAAATGGTGAAATCAGTTTTAAAAGGACGATATAAAACTTGTTTTGTGATTGCAGAATGAACCCAATAGTTTAAATATTCAGGAAGAGTGAAAAATGGCTGAGTGGGCTGCATGAGTCAGACACAAAATAAACACACACATACAAAGAAAGCATCGCTCTGTGTGTATTTGTCCTTTTCACAAAACAACACTCATGCTGTGTTTGTCCAGGTTGGCTCTCTATTCAACTCTAACACTTCTGTTTAAATGGTGCAATCAGTTTAAACAGTGTACTTACAAACATCTCCTGCTTATCTTGGCAGGTAATAAAACCCAAATTCATCACCAGCATTACGTTGCACCTTTTTGTTCCCATTTAACAGGCGAGTGTGTCACCCAACACGCCTCCCAGCCTCCACATGGTCACAATGAGTGTAATGGGCCTGTAATATTACTAATGAGGGGTTATCCGTAGAGCTGAGAAGCACACTGGGTTTCCCTTGTACACAAATGAATGAATAAATTATCTTTATTCCTGATAAAAGAGTGCAACAAAGATATAAAGCTGCAGCTAAGCACTTTGATGGATTGATTCTGGGGTGATTTGGTGTTTTACAGATGAAACCACAGTAGCTCTGGAGCATTGTGCCAAGCGTACTTTCTACTGAAAGGAGCACTTGCTGCTAGAAGTCGGAATCGGTACTCGATATCTTTAAGGTATCAACCGCAATAAATCGATACCAAGTAGTTTTGAAATGTCTCCCGTCAAATGATACCTGCCATTGATCCTTTTTGCACCCAGAGCTAGAAAACATGACTATCTATATGGACTTGCTCATAGCCAACCAGTGCAAGCATTCTCCGATTTAATACGACATGTGAGGTTAAATAACTTGAGGCTTAAAGAATGATGTGCCTGCCGAATGTCGACCAATACTTCTGCTGCAAAGTCGGCCTTTTAATGACAACACTGGAATAAAGATACAAGACTTAGAGGCTATAAATAATAGAGTAATACAGAAATAAATGGACTCATGAAGTTTATAATATTGGTTAGGGCTGGGTATCAGCACTCAATACCTTTAAAGATATGACCGAAATAAATCGATACCAAGTAGTATTGAAACGTCTCCGGTCACACGATACCTGCAGTCGATCCGTTTTGTAGCCAGATCTAGAAAATATGACTATTTATATGGACTTGCTCACAGCCAATCAACACAAGCGTTCTTCAGTTTAACGCGCCATGTGATTGGTCCACTGCCACAGTAGCTACGACCCGTCTGTGGTGGTGAAGTCGTGGTGAATTTGAGTTAGCGCTCTTAGCAGTTCAGCAGCCAAGATGCCTCCTAAACGCTCTAAAGTGAGTCTACACGACACACTGTTACACCTGATAACAGACAGAGACCTACATGTGTTAATGGGAATCTAATGAAGGACTCAGTTAGTATCATTATCACTTTAAGGGTGCTTGGATTGGTGCTGGTATCCTAATTTGTTAAACAATACCCAGCCCTACTTCTTGTCCAAACATTCCTAAAACTCCATATAATGATCTCACAGCATGGTGCAGGTCCTACAGTCATTTTTTTTTTTTTCAATTATCTTTTTATTTTTTTATTTTTTACATTTAACATTTAAGTAACATAATAGAAAGGAAATAAGGAAAGAAAAACAAACAATCAAAATAAACAATGAGAACAACAAAGTACAACAAATCTAATCAGATCAGTCCGTGGTCACAGTTCACAGTTCTGTAGGTATGTCAAGCCTTGTTATGGTATAGTAGTGTCAGAGATCCATGAACGGTTCCCATATCCTCCGGAAAGCGTCCCCCTTATTTTTTAGAGTGTACGTCCGTTGCTCCAGTCTTAAAGTTTCATTTAAGATTCGTTTAAAAAGGTTGAATGATGGGGGTCTGTGTTGATTCCAGTTGAGCAAGATGCACTTCTTTGCAATGTAGGACATTATGACAATCCTCTTCTTGCATGTGGTGTCCAGTGTCTTGTCCAATTCCGTACCAAAGAGGCACAGTGTTGGTGTAAGAACCAGTGGGGCTTCCACAACCTTAGTAGTTAGATCGTGTACTGCTTTCCAAAACTGTTTTAACTCCTACAGTCATCTTTGAGGGAATCGATACTTTAGGGACACTATCATTCAGGAAGTTGTAACACCTTACATCAGGGGTCATTTTGGGTCCGATCATCGCTTCTTCCAGGGCAATGATCCAATGATCCAAAGCACACCGCCGCTGTAGCTTGCATAAAGTCAGCGGACAGAATCAACTTGGTGAAAAAACTCCATCAGAGTCATCAGATTTGAATCTTATCGAGCTTGTTTGGCACTCGATGAAAGACTTCATCAAAAAGGAGGTTAAGCCAAGCACAAAACAGGAGCTTATCAGAGCTATGTAGACGCCTTTTTGGAGACGAGACTGACCAAAGATTTCTGTAATAGAATTACTACAAGCTTATCTAAAGTGCAGAGACTGGCTGAGCAGATCAAAGGAGGAAAATAGTGGAGAATGATATTTCCTACAATTCACACACACACAGTATGCTTCTTCTAAATAACAGTATGCCATGTTTCTAGTTTCATCTGGTATAAAATAATCATAATACATTTTAAAAACCATCACTCTGTGTTTTTATCACACAACCCACTCTCAAAATGTATAATACTAGACCACATAGAAGCTAATGATATGAATGAACTGTATTTTCTTATACATTAAAATGAGCAATTATCGTTACATCTGTTGTTTTATGGGTCAAAATTGACTTCGCACATTTTCCTATGAAAAAAAGTAAAAAAAGTAATTTTAACCCTTTATAGGACACTCATTGAAAGGAAGGAAGGAAGGAAGGAAGGAAGGATGAAAGGAAGGAAGGAAGGAAGGGAAGGAAGGAGGGAGGGAGGAAAGGAAGGAAGGACGGAGGAAAGAAGGAAGGAAGGAAGGTAGGAGGGAGGAAAGAAAGAGAGAAGGAGGGACGGCGGAAGGGAAGAAAGAAGGAAGGAAGGAAGAAGAAAGGGGGATGGAGGAAGGAAAGAAGGAAGGGAGGAGAGAAGGAGGGAGGGAGGAAGAACAGATGGAAGGAAGGAAAGGAAGGAAGGAAGGACGGATGAAGGAAGGAAAGAAGGAAGGGAGGAGAGAAGGAGGGAGGAAGGACAGATGGAAGGAAGGAAAGGAAGGAAGGACGGAGGAAATAAGTAACGAGGGAGGGAGAAAGGAAAAGAGGAAGAGAAGAAAGAAGGCAGGGAGGAAGGAAAGGAAGGAAAGAAGGAAGGAAGGAAGGCAGGAAGGATATTTTGGGATATTTACAGAAGTTACCAAATATAATTATTTGCCCAATAAAGGGTTAATTTCCCGAAAACAAAACTTTCTTTTGGTCAATCACTCAACAAGACTTATGAACAGCGTCTGTGTTTGTGAGTGAATAATAGGGAGAGAGAGGGGGGTGGGAAGGGGGGGGGGTTGTGGGATCATTTGCCGCGTGTGAACACATTATGAGGGTTAATTGGGTATTTGAATTAGGGGGTAGAGAGGTGACAGCTGTCTTACTGACCAACCCAAACATACACAAACATAAACACCCCCTTAGAAGAAAAGAGAAAGTTTATTTGGAGTCAGTTGTGGGACAAACATATTGCTGTTACAGGCTGAATTTTTTTTAGGGGGAAGTGTGTCTAAAATGATGCACAAGACATTGATAATATTTCCATTTGATGATATCGTGTAACCAGGCGGGGAGTTCTGGTCCTCTGAAATGAGGCCAACGATGAAGTAACTTAGAACTGCATTCTATCAAAAGGCCACCAGGGGGCGACCGTCTCTATACAAGTCAATGGAGAATTCACCAACTTCTCACTTGATTTCTAACCTCAGTAAACGTTTTCAAAATGTGTTTATGGTCTCAATCGCTAGTTTAAAGCCTTCTTCAATGCAGTATGATGTTCATTTGGGACATTTTGGCCTCCCTGATTTTATATGTGACGATAAAGCAGGGTATGCATTAGGGCGTGGCTACGTCCTGATTGACAGGTTGATTGACCAATGTCCTCGAGATCCAACCCTCGCAACCATAGCAACCTCCCCACTCCGCCCATGGCCCCGCCTCATGCCCATATAAGTAGAATCCGTGTTTTTATTTTTCCCAGCATGCACCTGAAATTTTCAAGATGGCGCTGCCCAGATTAGAAACTATTGGCTTCCGAGCAGCAGTCCACAAACCAATGGGTGACGTCACGGATGTTACGTCCATTTCTTTTATACAGTCTATGGGTGTAACCCTAAAAACATATGGTAGATCCATGGAGGTATTTTAGTTTGAAAGAGAGGGGCAAAGGCTTCCTCTAGTTCCAGGCTGAAATACATTGAAGGGTTAACTATGTGCTGTTAACAAGGCTTAAAGACATAAAGTAGCCTCAGCGACTTTTGCCGAATTTACAAGACGACGCTAACTGAGCAACTACTTCTGTGAGGATTCATTTCTCACATTCCCAAACACATCATTCATTGAGTGGACATTAAGCATGCAAACCTATTTCACTATCACTGTTAACCCTTACATAATGTTCAAGTCACATTTCTTTTAGTCAAAATTTTCCTAATTTGACCCCAAATATACAAAAATGGGAATAAAATGCATCTTTTTAAAAACCATTTATGCAGCTAATACACATTTTTATATATGCGAATGTACAAATTTGATCTGTATTTATGACAAAATTCAAAAATCAGCATTAAGCATCTATAAAATTTTCTCCTGGATCAAATAATAATGATTGTGAATGTCTTTTTTCCATAAGATTTATCAAACCGAAGGATTAATCAAACATTTAATAATGACTGATGGGGAGTTTATAAATGTGAGAGAGAATATGAACAGTATGTGAAGGTTCAATGTGCTCCTCTCTCAATAAATAAATACATAGTTGGTAGTCGGAAATATATTAATAATAACAACTTTGAACTTTGAGGAAGCACTGACTGAACTTTTGAAGGTAATTTCAAGATTCATGCTGTTACATTTATTTAAATCTGGAAAACATGCTGACCGAACAAGAAAGACTCTGCAGAGATTCTGTGGGAGAGTTCTGCTTCATTTAATGGTTGGTTCCTTCCTTCCTTCCTTCCTTCCTTCCTTCCTTCCTTCCTTCCTTCCTTCTTCTTTCCTTCCTTCCTCCTTTCCTTCCTTCAGTCTGTTCTTCCTCCCTCCTTCCTTCCTTCCTTCCTTCCTTCCTTTCTTCCTCCCTCCTTTCCTTCCTTCAGTCTGTTCTTCCCCCCTCCTTTCCTTCCTTCCTTCCTCCCTCCTTTCCTTCCTTTCTTCTTCCTTCCTCCCTTCCTTCCTTCAGTCTGCTCTTCCTCCCTCCTTTCCTTCCTTCCTTCTTCCTTCCCACCTTCCTCCCTCCTTTCCTTTCTCCTTCCTCCCTCCTTTCCTTTCTCCTTCCTCCCTCCTCTCCTTCCTTCTACCTTCCTTCCTCCCTCCTTTCCTTCTTTCTTCCTTCCTTCCCTCTTTCCCTCCTTCCTCCCTCCCTCCTTTCCTTCCTTCCTTTCTTCCTTCCCTCTTTCCCTCCTCCCTCCCTCCTTTCCTTCCTCCTTCCCTCTTTCCCTCCTTCCTCCCTCCTTTCCTTCCTTTCTTCCTTCCCTCTTTCCCTCTTTCCTCCCTCCTTTCCTTCCTCCTTCCTCCCTGCAATTGAACTGGGGGTGAAGGGAGATTGGGGGGGGGGAGGGGTGCTGGTTGGGATCCAGCTTGAGGCAGCAGTTCTGACTGGCTGGTCCTGTATGTGTAAGATACTCTGTACACTCGGCTGCTGTGCTGTGATATTCAAATGAAAACCATCTGGAGGGAAAAAATAAGTACTTTTTTTTTAACCTTTTTCCCCCCTGAGTTGTAACTCTGCTTCCTGTGTGAGTCGCCACCAGCTATCATCTTAGTTTGGGTTCAGAAACAGAGTCACAATAATGGAAATATAGCTTAAAAATCTGTTTAATGGTTTAAGCTTCCTGTCGTCCTCCCGGGTCAAATTGACCTATTTTGACTGTTCCTTCCTTCCTCCCTTCCTTCCTTCAGTCTGTTCTTCCTCCCTCCTTTCCTTCCTTTCTTTTTCCTTCCTCCCTTCCTTCAGTCTGTTCTCCCTCCCTCCTTTCCTTCCTTCCTTCCTTCCTCCTTTCCTTCCTTTCTTTCCTTCAGTCTGTTCTTCCTCCCTCCTTTCCTTCCTTCAGTCTGTTCTTCCTCCCTCCTTTCCTTCCTTCCTTCCTCCATTCTTTCCTTCCTTCCCTCTTTCCCTCCTTTCCTTCTTTCCTTCCTCCCTCCCTCCTTTCCTTCTTTCTTCCTTCTTCCCTTCCTTCCTTCCTTCTTCCCTCTTTTCTTTCCTTCCTTCTTCCTCCCTTCCTCCCTCCTTTCCCTCCTCCCTTCCTTCCTTTAGTCTGTTCTTCCTTCCCTCTTTCCCTCCTTCCTCGCTCCTTTCCTTCCTTCCTCCCTCCTTTCCTTCTACCTTCCTTCCTTTCCTCTTTCCCTCCTTCCTCCCTCCTTTCCTTCCTTCTACCTTCCTTCCTCCCTCCCTTCTTTCCTTCTTCCTTCCTTCCTCCTTTCCTTCCTTCCATCCTCCCTCCCTCCTTTCCTTCCTTCTTTCCTTCCTTCTTCCCTTCCTTCTTCCCTTCCTTCCTTGACTCGAGGACAACAGGAGGGTTAAGGGACTGGATCATGTTCTATCAGATGGTGTGATTTTTGGAAATACAAGCAAATGTCATTAAATGAGCAGTAGTTGAGTATTTATGGATGCTCAACACTTCTGACAACATCCTAATGATGACATCTTGCTATACTTCACATTCCCAATAGATTTTCTGTAT
>NC_070589.1:30681129-30732549 GCF_027409825.1 Scomber japonicus
GACGAAGGGAGGGAGAATGATGGAAAGGAGGGAGGAAGGAAGGAAGGAAGGGAGGAAGAAGGAGGGAGGGAGGGAGGGAGGAAGGAAGGAAGGAAGGAAGGAAGGAAGGAAGGAAGGAAGGAAGGAAGGAAGGAAGGAAGGAAGGAAGGAACAGGTCTTTCTCAACATACACTCTGTAAGCTACAATTAAAGGAAATGTAATCCATCAGTGGGCTCTTTGTGGGAACGCAGCTCAGGGTGGATGAGAGATGTACAGTAGGTGAAGAAGAAGAAGATTCGGCGTCTGCTTAGTTTTAATGAAACGAGGCCTGCAAGCTTTCAGTTCGAGCCGAGGACTCCAGAGGTCTACGATGGTTGTTGTCCCTTCTCTCTCACTCTGTCGAACTGAATAAGGAAGGAAGGAAAGGAGGACGGAAGGAGAGAAAGAAGGAAGGAAGGAAGGAAGGAATGGAGGGAGGAAGGAAGGAAGGAAAGGAGGGAGGAAGGAAGGAAGGAAGGATGTAAGGGAGGTGGAAGGGAAGAAGGAAGGAAAGGAGGGAGGAAGGAAGGAAGGATGTAAGGGAGTTGGAAGGGAAGAAGGAAGGAAAGGAGGGAGGAAGGAAGGAAGGAAGGAAGGAAGGAAGGAAGGAAGGAACATGGCTTCAGACTAAGAGAGATACCGATGTAGTAGATTATAATTAGAAATGTGCCAATTTAGCTAAAACTACTATTCACCCAGGAAGTGATTAGATACCCCCCCTCCTCCTCCAGGAAGGAAGGAAGGTAGGAGGAAGGAGGAAGGAAAGGAGGACGGAAGGTAGGAAGGAAGGAGAGAAAGAAGGAAGGAGGAGGGAGGGAGAAAGGAAAAGAGGAAGGAAGGAAAAAAGAACAGAGGAAAGACGGAAGGGGGGAAGGTAGGGGGGAGGAAAGAAAGAGAGAAGGAAGGAAGGAAGGAAGGAAGGAAGGAAGGAAGGAAGTCAGTCAGTCAGTCAGTCAGAAAGGAAGGAAGGAAGAAAAGGAGGGTGGAGGAAGGAAAGAAGGAAGGGAGGAAAGAGAGAGGAAGGAAAGAAAGAGAGAGGAGGAAGGAGGGACAGACGGAAGGAAGGAAGGAAGGAAGAAAGAAGGAACAGTCAAAACAGACAGGATCAATTTGACATCTCTTACCTTTAACTTCAGTAACTTGAACACTAATGGCTTCTGTCCAGTAATTTCACATTCTTCATCTTATGAATCTATAATTCTGTCACCTCCTAAAGTTTCTTCCCTTTCTTCCCTGTTAAAAGGTTTTTTGGGGAGTTTTTCCAAAGAACAGATTGTAAAGGCTCCCTGAGGCTAATATGTGATTTGTGATATTTGGTCTAAACAAATAAAACATGAATTATCTACATCTGGGACAAATAAATGTCCTCGTTAAATTTAAAAATAAATAAAAAAGTCAGACATAGAAAAGCTGGAAGATTCTCATTTGATTAAGACTTCTTTTTTTTTTCTTTTTTTTTGTCCGTAGACTAAAAATAAAATAATCTGCTAATCATTCAGCTGTAATCCTTCCTCTGCTGAATAAGAGGATGTAATAAATAAGAGAAGCACTGCGGTCGAGGAGACATGATATGATTTTCAATTTAAATAATTAAGACACACAAATAAAGAGTTGGTCCCTCATAGTCCTTCCTTCCTTCCTTCCGTCTGTCCTTCCTCTCTTCCTCCTTCTCTCTTTCTTTCCTTCCTCTCTTTCCTTCCTTCCTTCTTTCCTTCTTCCATCCCCTTTTCTTCCTTCCTTCTCTCATTCTTTCCTCCCCCTTCCATCTTTCCTCTGTCCTTCTTTCCTTCCTTCCTTCTTTCCTCCCTCCCTCTTTCCTTCCTTTCCTCCTCCCTCCCTCCTTCCTTTCTTTCCTTCTTCCTCCCTTCCTTCCTCCTTTCCTTCCTTGACTCGAGGACAACAGGAGGGTTAAAGCATTTGAAAGACAAAACAGACACAATAAAACATCAGTATTACAATCTGATGGATGGATAGATAGATAGATAGATAGATAGATAGATAGATAGATAGATAGATAGATAGATAGATAGATAGATAGATAGATAGATAGATAGATAGATAGATAGATGTCAAGGTCTGTTAGTGTCTGTCAGGATTTAGTTGATTTTCTGTTCTTGTTGTGCCACTTCCTGTTTTATTTTGAAGTCCTCGCCTTACCCCTGTCTTCCTGTCAAGTTTGATTGCTTTCCCCCGCCCTCATGTGTTTCACCTGTGTCTAATTGTCTTCCCCCTCCTTATGTATTTAAGCCGTGTTTCCTTCCCTTCTGTGCCAGATCTTCTTGTACTTTGAGTTCCAGCGTTTTTATTCCTAGAGTATCTTCCTGTGAGTGACCAGTTTTGATTCCCCGACCATAGAGTGGTAGCACCATCTTCCAGCCACTCAAAGCTCTTTACAACACATGCCAACATTCAAACATTCACACACTGATGGCGGAGGCTGCTGTGCAACGAGCCGACCAGCTCATCAGACTCGCTCATTCACAAACACGCTCAAACATCGATGGCACAGCCTGCAGGAGCAATTCAGGGTTCGACATCTTGCCAAAGGGACACTTTGACATGTGGACCTGAGGAGCAGGGGATCAAACTGCCGATTTCTGATTAGAGAACAGTCCCGCTCTACATGCTGAGTCACAGTCGTAACTCCAATTACTGGCCAACATAATCAGTGGCTTCATGTCTTGCTGAGTGTCCTTCAGCCATGTTAGGACATTTAATACTTTAATAGTGAATCTCTGTATTTGACTTTTGGGGACAGAAAACAGTTGAACAAGTTGAAGATGTTTCATTAGAGCTAAAGTCTGTGTAAAGTAAGAATAAATATGTGTTCACAGAAAAGTGTGTTGTTAACCACCCTGCCAAATTTGAATGATCTAATAGCCTATATGAAATTAGGCTTCTAAGTTGTGTAAAAATCAGCCTCTTTCTCTGCTCCCAAACGCTGTGGGCGTGCCCGCCAAGTTCGCTGAAACCCCGCCCCCTACCAAGTGTCACCTGTCAATCAAAGTCACCACCTCTACCAGAAACATGGACGCTACGGCTGAGAGCTTTCTGCTGCTAGCTCAGCGGCTAACTTGACAGCTAGCTTGGCGGCTAAACTCAGCTGCTGGCTTGGCGGCTAACTCGATGGCTAGCTCGGTGGTAACTCGGCAGCTAACTCAGCTAACTGGCTAACTGTAGACTGTAGTAGTAGTAGTGTGTGCTGAATGTATTTATATCTCTACAGCAGCAGGGGCGTGTTTATGCTAATCACTAAATTCTGAACACAGAAATCTTGAAACACAGTTTGTGAAGCCTAGCTCCACAATTCAAATCTAAATAGTTGAAATGCTTTTTATACCTTTTTAGAAATACATTTATGACCTATTTAATGTGTTTAGAAGAAAATGTCTGAATTCACTTTACACGGTCTTTAACCAAAATCACATGAACCTTGATCTCTGGTGTCCAAGTGCTGAGCTTTACACTTTGTCTATATCTGAAATGATGTGTGGTATACTCAAGGACCTAATAGAGATTGCAAGACAACATCAAACAATCAAATGTATTTTACTCTTGCACCAAAATGAAGTTAATGATCCACGCTTTTAACAAAATGCAGACTCTAGTCCAGGGGAGTCAAACTCATTTTCATTCAAGGGCCACATACAAACCAATTTGATTTGATGTGGGCGGATCATTAAAAAGATGGAAGGAAAGAAGGAAGGAAGGAAGGAAATAAGAAGGGAAGGAAGGAAAGACAGACAAAAGGAAAGATGGAAGAAAGGTAGGAAGGACAGACAGAAGGAAGGAAGGAAAGAAGGAAGGACAGATGGAAGAAACAGAGGAAGGAAGGAAGGAAGGAAGGAAGGAAGGAAGGAAGGAAGGAACAAATGAACAAAGAAAGGAAAACAGGAAAGTAGGAAGGACAGATGGCAGGAAGGACAGAAGGAAGGACAGATGGAAGAAACGGAGGAAGGAAGAATAGAAGGAAGAAAGGGAGGAAGGACAGAAGGAAGGAAGGAAAAGAACACAGAAAGGAAAGTGGGCCGGATCGCATCCTCAGCAGGCCGGTTCTGGCCCACAGCCGCATGTTTGACACCCCTGCTTCCTGAAAAAGAAGGAAGGAAGGAAGGAAGGAAAGACAGACAAAAGGAAAGATGGAAGAAAGGTAGGAAGGTCAGACAGAAGGAAGGAAGGAAAGAAGGAAGGACAGATGGAAGAAACAGAGGAAGGAAGGAAGGAAATAAGAAGGGAAGGAAGGAAGACAGGACAAAAGGAAAGATGGAAGAAAAGTAGGAAGGACAGACAGAAGGAAGGAAGGAAAGAAGGAAGGACAGATGGAAGAAACACAGGAAGGAAGGAAGGAAGGAAGGAAGGAAGGAAGGAACAAATGAACAAAGAAAGGAAAACAGGAAAGTAGGAAGGACAGATGGCAGGAAGGACAGAAGGAAAGAAGGAAGGACAGATGGAAGAAACGGAGGAAGGAAGAATAGAAGGAAGAAAGGGAGGAAGGACAGATGGAAGGAAGAAAGGAACGAAGACAGGAAAAAAAGGAAGGTATAGGAAGGACAGATGGAAGGAAGGAAGGTAGGGACAGAAGGAAGGAAGGAAAATAACACAGGAAGGAAAGTGGGCCGGATTGCATCCCTCAGCAGGCCGGTTCTGGCCCACAGGGCCGCATGTTTGACACCCCTGCTTCCTGTTATGACATGTTTGACTGAAACAAAAGGAGCCTGGTACATTTGTTTGGCTCTGCAGGGGCAACACTGAGCAGGCCGAGAGGCTCTGGAAAACCTTGAATGATGATGTGACACATGAAGCAGCCTTTTCCTCTATGTGCACGGGCATTAACCCTTAAACAGGCCTTACTAGTTATGTCATTTGCACCTAAGTAAGGAAGGAAGGAAGGAAAGAAGGAAGGAAGGAAGGAAGGAAAGGAGGAAGGAAGGAAGGAAGGGAAGGAGGGAAGAAGGAAGGAAAGGAGGAAGGAAGGGAAGCAAGGGAGGAAGAAGGAAGGAAAAGAAGGAGGGAGGAAGGAAGTAAGGGAGGAAGGAAAGGAGGGAAGAAGGAAGGAAAGGAGGAAGGAAGGGAAGGAAAGGGAGGAAGGAGAGAGGAAAGGAGGAGGGAGGAAGGGAGGGAGGGGAGGAAGGAAGGAAGGAAGGAAGAAAGAAAGGAAGGACAGATGAAGGAAGGAAGAAAGGAAGGACAGATGAAGGAAGGAAGAAAGGAAGGACAGATGAAGGAAGGAAGAAAGGAAGGACAGATGAAGGAAGGAAGAAAGGACAGAAGGAGGGAACATTTACCCTAACAGCTGAACTTAGATCTGAGGAAGAAAGGAAGGAAGGAAGGAAGGAAGGAAGGAAGGAAGGACAGAAGGAAGGACAGATGAAGGAGGAAGGAAGGAAGGAGGGAAGAAGGACAACACGAAGCTTAAAGAGTCTGTATCTCCTGGCGCACATTGTCTGTTTAAGGGCATTAAAGGCACCAACTGCTGCTGGGTTTGATAACGCAAGAGACGCTAATCTAATCTTACTAACCTTACCTTATCTTACCTTATCTTACCTTATCTAACGTTACCTAAAATGTTCTAACCTTCAAGTTTATCCGGCTTCCTCCTTCTTGAGTTTTGATTTGCAGAGATTGACGTCAGGTATTTAAAGGACGCTCTAAACCAGAGGTGTCAAACTCATTTTCATTCAAGGGCCACATACAGACTAATTTCATCTCATGTGAAAAGATGGAAGGAAGAGGGGAAGAAGGAAGAAAGGAAGAAAATAAGAAGAGAAGGAAGGAAAAAAGGAAGAAAGGGAGGAAGGACAGATGGAAGGAAGGAAGGAACAAAGAAAGGATAAAAGGAAGGTAGGAAGGACAGATAGAAGGAAGGACAGAAGGGAGGGAGGGAGGAAGGACAGATGGAAGGAAGGAAGGGAGGAAGGACAGATAGAAGGAAGGACAGAAGGAAGAAGAGAGGAAGGACAGATGGAAGGAAGGACAGAAGGAAGGAACACATAAAGGATAAAAGGAAGGGAGGAAGGACCCTCACAATCTTGACCACAGTATTTTATAGTTCCTGCTTGTAAGTCAGGAGACGATGAACCAGCTTTTAAGGTCCTAAAAGCTGCGGGGGGGGGGGGGGGGGGGGGGGGGACAGAGCGACAGGTGACCTTTAATATAACCGTGTGTTTTTATTCCTGTGTGTATTTTCATCGCTGAGGTTTGCTCTGTTAGAATCCATAATAATGATGAGAAGGGGGTCTGGGTGTTTAGGCTCCATGAAAGTTATCTGGTCAGCCAGGTGTTGTACTGTAGGTAACCCCCCCATGTCATTTCATGAAGCAAGTTTACACATAAAATGCAATTAGTTTGAAGAAATTTGATTTTATAAGTATATTTAACAACAGTGGACATGCAGTGTACCCTAAAGAATCACCCTGTTAATATATTTGACAACTCATGCTGACTGCTTTCATTGTGAAGCTTTGTAACTTATGTTTTGAAAAGGCCTTTCTAAATCCATCTTTACTGACTCACTTATAGGCTATAATAACTCAAAGCAAAAAAAAAAAAACTGAGCTGGACCTCTCAGAGAAGGTCAGAGGTCAGGATCCACTCAGGCTCCTCAGAGGGGACTTCAGCTTTGTGAGGAGTTCATCTTTAATTCGATGCAACTAAATTAACCAATACAACATTTATAAACATCAAAAATCACTTTGTACATCTATTAAATGTTTGTCTGGAAACATCAGACACGTTCACAGATATTTCAGTGGAGCTTTTTCGCCCCCTAGTGGTAGAAGAATATATGACAACTTGTTATGCAGGTTAATAAAAGTGATTTCCTTCAGTAGAGGAAAGACAAGCTTATTTACACAGCACATTACATACACAAGGAAGTTCAAACCCCTTTTTATTTTCTGAAATAATATAAGAACAATAGAAGTACAAACAAACTAATAGAAGTAGTAGAACAATACAATAAGATACGATTAGATAAACCTCTATTCTGCAAAAGGGGAAACTTACAAATGAAATAGACTGTAAGAATGTAAAGGAGCATTCAAAGGGCAGCATGCAAGATAAAAAACATGTAGTGAATGAGAAGTCTTTGCACTCTGGATCAACCACATCTGTCTGACTGCAGTAGTTCAACCTGCAGGAGACAAAGACATGCTCAAGTTTCTCCAGATGTAAAACCTCTGATTACTGAGATCTTCTTAAGATAGTAAAATTATGGTCTGAATCCAAAAGAAGCTCCCACTGAAAAAGAAATCAACTTCCTTCCTTCTTTCCTTCCCTCCTACCTTCCTTTCCTTTCTCCCTTCCTTTCTCCCTCCTTCCTTCCTTCTTTCCTTCCTTCCTTCCTCCTTCTTTCCTTCCCTCCTACCTTCCTTCCCTTCTTCCCTTCCTTTCTCCCCCTGTCCTTCCTTCCTCCTTTCCTTCCCTCCTACCTTCATTTCCTTCTCTCCCTCCTTCCTTCCTTCCTTCCTACTTCCCTCCCTCCTTCCTTCTTTCCTTCCGTCCTCCCTCCCTCCCTCCTTCTTTCCTTCCTCCCTCCTTCTTTCCTTCCTTCCCTCCTACCTTCCTTTCCTTCTTCCCTTCTTCCTCCCTTCCTTCCTCCTTTCCTTCCCTCCCACCTTCCTTTCCTTCCTCCCTTCATCCTTCCTTCCTTTTTTCCTTCTTCCTTCTTCCTCCCTTCCTCCCTTCCTTCCTTGACTCAAGGACAACAGGAGGGTTTAATGTCTACACACATAAATATATTCACAAGTTTTCTCCTCTCTGACTTCATTTCACTGATACACACTTTGCTTTATACTCATAATGACAAGAGTCCGCTGATTAACAGTTTAATGTGCAATTTAAATGCAAACACTGGTGGCTGAACGGCTCTTTTCAGAATACCTCTTACCTCTCTTCTCCCAATTGCACATCGCTGTTACTTCTGATATCCTATTTATATTCATGTCTGTAGAATAATGTGATCTGTAAGTTGTTCTAACGATGGTCCTTTGACTGAAACAATCACATTTTTTCAACATATATTTTTGCATCTTAAGAGCTTCCTCTACTCTGTTCTCAGAAAAAAAGGAAAGGAATAATCAAACCTCTTCAAATCAAGCTCTTTATACTTTTATATATCATTTAAAATAGCCAGTTGTAGTAAAGATATTAAAAAATACTTCTGGATAGGAAGGAAGGAAGGTAGGAGGGAGGGAGGGAGGGAGGGAGAAAGGAAAAGAGGAAGGGAGGAAAGAAGGACAGAGGAAAGAAGGAAGGGAGGAAGGAAGGGGGGAGGAAAGAAAGAAATGAAGGAAGAAAGGGGGAGTAAAGAAAGAAAGGAAGGAAGGAAGGAAGAAAGGGGGGTGGAGGGAGGAAGGAAGGGAGGAAAGAGAGAAGGAGGGAGGGAGGAAGGACAGATGGAAGGAAGGAAGGAAAGAAAGAAGGACAGAGGAACGAAGGAAGGGAGGAAGGAAGGGAGGAAAGAGAGAAGGAGGGAGGGAGGAAGGACAGATGGAAGGAAGGAAGGAAAGAAAGAAGGACAGAGGAGCGAAGGAAGGGAGGAAGGAAGGGAGGAGGAAAGAAAGACAGAAGGAAGGAAGAAAGGGGGGGTGGAGGAAGGGAAGAAGGAAGGGAGGAAAGAGAGAAGGAGGGAGGGAGAAAGGAAAAGAGGAAGGGAGGAAAGAAGGACAGAGGAAAGAAGGAAGGGAGGAAGAAAGGGAGGAGGAAAGAAAGACAGAAGGAAGGAAGAAAGGGGGGAAGGGAAGAAGGACAGAAGGAAGGAAGAAAGGGGGATGGAGGAAGGAAAGAAGAAGGAAGGGTGGAAAGAGAGAAGGAGGGAGGGAGGAAGGACAGATGGAAGGAAGGAAGGAAAGAAGGACAGAGGGAAGAAGGAAGGGAGGAAGGAAGGGGGGAGGAAAGAGAGAGGGAGGGAGGGAGGGAGGGAAGGAGGAAGGACAGATGGAAGGAAGGAAGGAGGAAAGAGAGAAGGAGGGAGGAAAGAAGGAAGGGAGGAAGGAAGGGGGAGGAAAGAAAGAAAGGAAGGACAGAAGGAAGGAAGAAAGGGGGTGGAGGAAGGAAAGAAGGAAGGGAAGAAAGAGAGAAGGATGGAGGGAGGAAGAACAGATGGAAGGAAGGAGGAAAGGAAGGAAGGAAGGACAGAGGAAAGAAGGAAGGGAGGAAGGAAGAAAGGGGGGTGGAGGAAGGAAAGAACGAAGGGAGGAAAGAGAGAAGGAGGGAGGGAGGAAGGACAGATTGAAGGAAGGGAGGAAAGAAGGACAGAGGAAAGAAGGAAGGGAGGAAGGAAGGGGGGAGAAAAGAAAGAAAGGAAGGGTGGAAGGGGATGGAGGAAGGAAAGAAGGAAGGGAGGAAAGAGAGAAGGAGGGAGGGAGGAAAGACAGATGAAAGGAAGGAAGGAAGGAAGGAAGGAAGGACAGAGGAAAGAAGGAAGGGAGGAAGGAAGAAGGGGGGTGGAGGAAGGAAAGAAGGAAGGGAGGAAAGAGAGAAGGAGGGAGGGAGGAAGGACAGACAGAAGGAAGGAAGGAAGGAATGGAAGGACAGAGAAAAGAAGGAAGGGAGGAAGGAAGGGGGGAGGAAAGAACGACAGAAGGAAGGAAGAAAGGGGGGATGGAGGAAGGAAAGAAGGAAGGGAGGAAAGAGAGGAGGAGGGAGGGAGGAAGGACGGAAGGGAGAAAGGAAGGAAGGACAGACAAAACAGACGGGGTCAATTTGACCCGGGAGGACGACAGGAAGGTTAATAATACCTTCATAGTTTTATCCCCATCCAGATTTACAGTGTCTAAGTTTGCTATGGCAGTTTTGTAGATGATGGGCTCCCAACCTTTTTTGTATCTACGAGGGTTTATATAAAGATATAAATAGTCATATAGTCATTAGAGATGTGACTGATAAACATACTTGAAGACAACTTTAAACGGGGAAATCCACACGTAAGTACAAACCGTGGTATGATCAGCCATGAACGCGACAACAGGAAAGAGAAAAGAAAGCAAACATAACTTGAAAGGAAATGAACTATAATAATATTCGGTCTGTGTTTGATTGTGGTTACTGATTAACAGACTTCTCAACAACCCTGTGGTAATGTCCTCACATAGGTTTCACATAGTGCTGCATGCTGAAAGGTGTTGATGACTGACTGGTAAATAAGGTACTGATTAAAAAAAAACCCCACAGCATGTTGTATGCAGCATTAACAGGTTGTGCAACGTTCAAGATAATTATAATCAAAACAGCCTTAAAGAGAAAATAAAGATAGTTTTTATTCAGGGAAGGAAAGAAGGACAGAGGAAAGAAGGAAGGGAGGAAGGAAGAAAGGGGGGTGGAGGAAGGAAAGAACAAAGGGAGGAAAGAGAGAAGGAGGGAGGGAGGAAGGACAGATGGAAGGAAGGAAGGAATGGAAGGACAGAGGAAAGAAGGAAGGGAGGAAGGCAGGAGGGAAGGAAAGAAGGACAGAAGGAAGGAAGAAAAGGGGTGGAGGAAGGAAAGAAGGAAGGGGGTAAAGAGAGAAAGAGGGAGGGAGGAAGGACAGACGGGAGGAAGCAAGAGAGGAAGGGAGGAAGGAAGAAAGGGGGTGGAGGAAGGAAAGAACAAAGGGAGGAAAGAGAGAAGGAGGGAGGGAGGAAGGGAGGAAGGACAGATGGAAGGAAGGAAGGAATGGAAGGACAGAGGAAAGAAGGAAGGAAGGAAGGCAGGAGGGAAGGAAAGAAGGACAGAAGGAAGGAAGAAAAGGGGTGGAGGAAGGAAAGAAGGAAGGGGGTAAAGAGAGAAGGAGGGAGGGAAGAAGGACAGACGGGAGGAAGCAAGGGAGGAAGGGAGGAAGGAAGAAAGGGGGTGGAGGAAGGAAAGAACAAAGGGAGGAAAGAGAGAAGGAGGGAGGGAGGAAGGACAGATGGAAGGAAGGAAGGAATGGAAGGACAGAGGAAAGAAGGAAGGGAGGAAGGCAGGAGAGAAGGAAAGAAGGAAGAAAAGGGGTGGAGGAAGGAAAGAAGGAAGGGGGTAAAGAGAGAAGGAGGGAGGGAGGAAGGACAGACGGGAGGAAGGAAGGGAGGAAGGAAGAAAGGGGGTGGAGGAAGGAAAGAACAAAGGGAGGAAAGAGAGAAGGAGGGAGGGTGGAAGGAAGGAAGGAAGGAAGGAATGGAAGGACAGAGGAAAGAAGGAAGGGAGGAAGGCAGGAGGGAAGGAAAGACACACAATCATAACACACTCCCAATCAATGCAGACAATGTGCACTGCTCAAAAAAATGAAGGGAACACTTAATCATTACAATATAACACCGAGTCAGTTAACTTCAGAGACATCAATCTGTCCATTTAGGAAGTGATTGTCAATGAGTTTCAGCTGCTTTGGTGCAAATGATCCTTCCTGACTGATTCTTCTCTAGTTTTATGTTCTCCTAGTGTCTTTGTCACTGCTGGTAGCATGAGGCGCTACCTGCAGTCCAGTCAGGTCACACAGGTAGTCCAGCTCCTCCAGGATTTACTGTATCTCCCAGTACAGTCTCCAGAGGATGGAGGAGATACCAGGGGGCCAGCAGTTCCACCAGGAGAGCTGGACAGGGCCGTAGAAGGGTACCAACCCAGCAGCAGGACCGGTATCTGCTCCTTTGTGTGAGGAGGAACAAGAGGAGCACTGCTGAACCTTACAAAATGACCTCTAGTAGGCTGCTGGTGTGCATGTTTCTGACCAAAACTGTAAGAGCCAGACTCTTTGAGGGAGGGCATGAGGGCCCGACGTTCTCTAGTGGGACCTGTGCTCACAGCCCAGCATCATGCAGCTCGATTGGCATTCATCAGACAACTCTAGTATTGGCAGGGCCTCAATTGGCGCCCCAATGAGAGCAGGTGGACACTGAGCACATGTGACAGGTGTGAAAGATTTGGTCCCTCTCTACATTTAAGAGTGGGCTTAAAACGTTCCTTTTTGATAAAGCTTATAGCTCTTAGCTTATGCTGCTATAGGCTTAGACTGCCGGGGGACTCCCATGATGCACTGAGTTCCTCTCTCCTCCTCTCTCTCTCTCTCTCTCTATCCATTTATCTATATCCATTAACATTCATGTTCTATTAATGCATTCAATAAGCTAAACTTCTTCCCTGGAGTTGTCTGTGCTTTCTCGTCTCACAGATAATCTGGGCCTGTAGACGTCCGGATGACAGATAACAGTCCCGGACCTTCATTGTGCTTCTCTCCTCTATCCTTCCTCTCTCTCCTCTCAACCCCAACCAGTCGAGGCAGATGTTCTCCCACTCTGAGTCTGGTTCTGAGGGTTCTTCCTGTTAAAAGGGAGTTTTTTCTTGCCACTGTTGCTCATGTGGGAATGTTGGGTCTCTTTAAAGTTAAAACCTGAAGAGTTCGGTTTAGAACCTGCTCTATGTGGAAAGTGACTTGAGATAACTCTGTTGTGATTTGGCGCTATACAAATAAAGATTGATTGAAGATTGATTGAAAGAGTCTGGAGACGCTGTGGTAAACGTTCTGCTGCTTGTAACATCATCCAGCATTACCAGTTTAGTGGTGGGTCACTGATGGTCTGGGGAGGTATATCCTTGGAGGGTTGTGCAAATGTTAAATAACCAACAGTAACCTGACTGCTGTTAGGTACTGGGATGAATTCCTCAGAGCGATCGCCAGATGTTACGCTGGTGCAGGACAAAGGCATTGATGCCAGTGACCTAAATCCAATTGAGCACCTATGGGACATTATGTATCGGTGCATCTGCCACAGACTGATCCAGGTCTGGGAGGAGATCCCCAAGGACATCATCCACTGACTCATCAGCAGCATGCCCAGACGTTGTTGCGAGTGCATACAGGCACTACTGAGTCACATAATGAGTTGCTATGATGAAATTCAAGCAAGTTGGATCAGCCTGTGATTTCAAGTTTTCTATTTTGAGTGTCTAATTTTACTGTAACAGTTCTTGGGTTCCCAACCTTTTTTGTACCAGTGAGGGTTTTATACTGATATTGTCTTTGGAAATCGACTGATTAATAACATACCATGGTACGATCAAGTATGAAAATGACAACTGGACAGAGAAAAAAAAAAAAAAACTTGAAAGGAACTGAACTATAATTATATTCAGCCTGTGTTTGATTGTGGTTACTGACTAAACAGACTTCTCAACAACACTGTGGTAATGTCAGCACAGGTTTCACATACTGCTGCATGCTGAAAGGTGTTGATGACTGACTGGTAAATAGGTACTGATTAAAAAAACCCACAGCACATTGTTAATGGGGTGTGGCAGGGATTCATAAGGAAATAGTGCCAGATACAAGATAATTACAGCAAAAATAGCCTTAAATAGACAATAAAGACATTGTTCAGCTTTTTTGTCCAATCATAACACACCAATAACAAAACCAATCAATGCAGAGATGTAAGGGGTGGAGATCTTTCTAAAAGCATTACAGGTCTATCTTTATTACAGCTAAATACCTGTCAATGTTTATTTTGCTGTCACAACTTTGTCAGTATTAAAGTCTGTGTAAAGTAAGAATAAATATGTGTTCTGAGTTTGACATACCACAGAAAAGTGTGTTGTTAACCACCCTGCCAAATTTGAATGATTAAAAAAATCACCAAATATAGAAATTAGGCTTCAAAGTTGTGTAATAGCAGCCTCTGTCTCTGCTCCCAAACGCTGTGGGAGTGCCCGCCGAGTCCGCTGAAACCCCGCCCCCTTCCAAGTGTCACCTGTCAGTCAAAATCACCACCTCATGGACGCTATGTCTGACAGCTTTCTGCTGCTAACTCAGCTGCTAGCTCGGCGGCTAACTTGGCGGCTAACTCGGCTGCTAGCAGCTAGCTCGGCTACTAGCTCAGCTGCTAGCTTAGCGGCTAGCTCGGCGGCTAACTCGGAAGCCAACTCAGCTAACTGTAGACTGTAGTAGTAGTAGTGTGTGCTGAATGTATTTATACCTCTACAGCAGCAGGGGCGGGTTTATGCTAATCACTAAATCCTGAACACAGAAATCTTGAAACACAGTTTGTGAAGTCTAGCTCCACAATTCAAATCTAAATGGTTGAAATGCTTTTTACACCTTTTTTAGAAATACATTTATGACCTATTTAATGTGTTTAGAAGAAAATGTGAATTCACTTCACACAGTCTTTTGGATTACTAAATGGCTGTTGGCTTTTTATTTTGTTTTGCTAATGTAACAGGGGGAAAAGCAATGAAAAACAGATTCAAACCCCTCATCATCCTGGCATGAATCAAATATCTCCTTCCTGTTCTACTTGCTCCACTGTGCAGATATTTCCTGGTTCGCTCCCATTGCTGTAGAAACAGGGTAGAGGTTTCTGGCCACCTACTTCCAAGGTGCATGCAGAAGGGAAAAAAAGAAGTCAAAGCTCCAGCAACACTTGTACTATAGAAAAACTTTATTAATAGACTAACACGTATCAGCTTGCAGACTTCAGCAGGGTCATCCTGGTTTCCTTCTTTTCACAGATCTAAAAGTTTAAGGATGGGTGTAACCAGGAGGTAGTGAAAGGCAAGAGCTGATAACCCCAATTCATCACAGACCAGCAAGTAAACAGGAAGTGCCTCATCAGAGGACGCAGTTTGCTTTTTCTTTTTGCACAGTCATTGTTACACAGAGCTGAAATGGCGCAGCAAGGAGCTCAGCTGGACCATGAAAAATTCTGCTGTTCGACCTGTTTGGATCTACTGAAGGATCCGGTAACTATTCCCTGTGGACACAGCTACTGCATGAGCTGTATTAACAACTTCTGGGATGGAGAGGATGAGAAGAAGATCTATAGCTGCCCTCAGTGCAGACAGACATTCACACCAAGGCCTGTCCTGATGAAAAACACCATGTTAGCAGATTTAGTGGAGGACCTGAAGAAGACTGAACTCCAAGCTGCTGCTGCTGCTGCTGCTCCTGCTGATCTCTGCTATGCTGGACCTGAAGATGTGGCCTGTGATTTCTGCACTGGGAGGAAACTGAAAGCCATCAAGTCCTGTCTGAACTGCCCGGCCTCTTACTGTGAGAAACATCTCCAACCACACCATGATGTAGCTCCATTAAAGAAACATAAGCTGGTGGAGCCCTCCAAGAAGCTTCAGGAGAACATCTGCTCTTGTCATGATGAGGTGATGAAGATGTTCAGATCAGCAGATTATCTGTTATCTCTGCTCTGTGGAGGCACATAAAGGCCACGACACAGTCTCAGCTGCAGCAGAAAGGACTGAGAAAGAGAGAATGGTCAGGTGGAGTCGACAAAAAGTCCTGCAGACAATCAAGAACACAGAGAAAGACGTGAAGCTGCTTCAACAGGAGGTGGAGACTGTCAGTCGTTATGCTGATAAAGCAGTGGAGAATAGTGAGAAGATCTTCACTGAGCTGATCCGTCTCATCCAGAAAAAAAGCTCTGATGTGAAGCAGAAGATCAGATCCCATCAGGAAACTATAGTGAGTGAAGTTGAAGAGCTTCAGGTGGAGCTGCAGCAGAAGATCACTGAGCTGAAGAAGAAATACACTGAACTGGAGCAACTCTCACACACAGAGGATCACACTCAGTTTCTACGAAATTACACACCACTATCACTTCCTGTTTTATCACCTATCCCAATTTTGGACTTTTGTACTTCAGTACCCTTAGCGGATGTGGAAGAGGCTGTGTCGGAGGTCAGATATGCACTGCAGGACATTCTGTACAAGACATGGACTAAGGGATCTCTGATGGTACGTGTAGTCGATGTTTTTACAAAATCAAGCCAAGAAGTAGAACCGAAGACCAGAGCTGAATTCTTACAATACTCACACCAGATCACACTTGATCCAAACACAGCACACAACAATCTGTTACTGTCAGAGGGGAACAGAGCAGCAACAAAAACAAGAAAAGTACAGCCGTATTCAAGTCACCCAAACAGGTTCATATATTGTTGGCAGGTCCTGAGTAGAGAGAGTCTGACTGGACGTTGTTACTGGGAGGTGGAGAGGCGTGGGAGATGTGCAGTAGCTGTGACATACAAAGATATGATCTTTCAACTTATGGTCGGAACAAGAACTGGTATTACAAATCAAAGTCCATTTGGAGGCAACGACCAGTCCTGGGCATTGGATTGTTGCCAAAGTATGCATCTATTCAGACATAGTGATAACTTGACAGTCATCCCAGGTCCTGGTTCCTCCAGAGTAGGAGTGTACCTGGATCACAAAGCAGGTATTCTGTCCTTCTACAGCGTCTCTGAAACCATGACTCTCCTCCACAGAATCCAGACTAGATTCACTCAGCCTCTCTATGCTGGATTGCGGTTTTACGATTATCCTTTTACATCCTATGCTGAGTTTTGTAAAGTAGATTAAAGAGGTAATGTGGGGGTTCATGTGGTACCCCTTCTTCTGTCTGTCCTGATATGTTAGCTATTGTTGATCAGGCTGATTAATTAATCTTTCTTCTGTTAATATGAAACAAAGCTTGTAGCACATTGCAGAAATGATCCATTTAAAAATTCAACAACAGCAATAAACAACATCTTTGAGAAAATGGCAGATCCTTTGCTTAAATAAAGGTACCAATACAACAATGTAAAAATACTCTATTACAAGTAAAAGTTCTGCATGAAAAGTCTTACTCAAGTCCAAGGAAAAACTAAGTATTGGCTGCAAAATTGAGTTAAAGTATTACAGTAAAAATAGTGGCTTGGCCCCTCTGACTGAAGCATCATTGTGTACGCAGCATGTTACTGTTCTTCTAAAGTGACAGTAAAAAAAAAAGAAAAGAAAACGGCCTCTCTCAAACCACTCCTCATCCGTTCATGAATCAAATATCCCCTACCTGTTCTACCGGTTCCACTGTGCAGATATTTCCTGGTTCCCTCCCATTCACAGATCTAAAAGTTTAAGGATGGGTATAAGCAGCATGTTGTGAACTGCAAGAGCTGACAACACCCATTCAACGCAGACCAGTAAGTCAGCAGTAACTACAGGATCAGTTCACACACATTGGTTTCTCTTCTCAGAAAGTGAAACTCAGACAGTCATTGTTACTGAGAGCTGAAATGGCACAGCAAGGAGCTCAGCTCGACGGAGCAAAATTCTGCTGTTCGATCTGTTTGGATCTACTGAAGGATCCGGTAACTATTCCCTGTGGACACAGCTACTGCATGAGCTGTATAAAAAACTTCTGGGATGGAGAGGATGAGAAGAAAATCTACAGCTGCCCTCAGTGCAGACAGACATTCACACCGAGGCCTGTCCTGATGAAAAGCACCATGTTTGCAGATTTATTGGAGGACCTGAAGAAGACTGGACTCCAAGCTGCTGCTCCTGCTGATCTCTGCTTTGCTGGACCTGAAGATGTGGCCTGTGATTTCTGTACTGGGAGGAAGCTGAAAGCATCCAAGTCCTGTCTGAACTGCCTGGCCTCTTACTGTGAGAAACACCTCCAACCACACCATGATGTAGCTCCATTAAAGAAACATAAGCTGGTTGAGCCCTCCAAGAAGCTCCAGGAGAACATCTGCTCTCGTCATGATGAGGTGATGAAGATGTTCTGTCGTACTGATCAGAAGTGTATCTGTTATCTCTGCTCTGTGGAAGAACATAAAGGCCACGACACAGTCTCTGCTGCAGCAGAAAGGACTGAGAGGCAGAGAGAGCTCGAGGTGAGTCGACAAGACATCCAGCAGAGAATCCTGGACAGAGAGAAAGATGTGAAGCTGCTTCAACAGGAGGTGGAGGTTGTCAATCGCTATGCTGATAAAGCAGTGGAGGACAGTGAGAAGATCTTCACTGAGCTGATCCGTCTCATCCAGGAAAGAAGTTCTGATGTGAAGCAGCAGATCAGATCTGAGCAGGAGACCAAAGTGAGTGAAGTCAAAGAGCGTCAGGTGGAGCTGCAGCAGGAGATCACTGAGTTGAAGAAGAAAGATGCTGAACTGGAGCTCCTCTCAAGAACAGAGAATCACACCCAGTTTCTACGAGATTATGCACCACTATCACTGCCTGTTTTGTCTAGTAGTCCATGTTTGTCTTTGTATACTGAACTGTGCTTTGACTATGTGGAAGAGGCTGTGTCAGAGGCCAAATGTACCCTAGAGGACATTCTAAACAAGACCTGGTCAAAGCAGTCTTTAACAATACCTGAAGTCGATGTTTTACCATCAAATCAAGAAGCAGAACCGAAGACCAGAGCTGAATTCTTACAATACTCACACCAGATCACACTGGATCCAAACACAGCAAACAAACATCTGTCACTGTCAGAGGGGAACAGAGCAGCAACAAAAACAGATATAGTACGGCCGTATTCAAGTCACAGAGACAGGTTCAAACAGTGCTGGCAGGTCCTGAGTAGAGAGAGTCTGACTGGACGCTGTTACTGGGAGGTGGAGAGGGATGGGAGATGTGCAGTAGCTGTGACATACAAAGATATTAACTTTAGAGGAACCACTACTACAATTCAAAGTCCATTTGGAGACAATGACAAGTCCTGGGCATTAGATTGCTGCCAAATTATGCATCTATTCAGACATAACAACAACTTGACAGTCATCCCAGGTCCTCAGTCCTCCACAGTAGGAGTGTACCTGGATCACAAAGCAGGTATTCTGTCCTTCTACAGTGTCTCTGAAACCATGACTCTCCTCCACAGAGTCCAGACTAGATTCACTCAGCCTCTCTATGCTGGATTGCGGTTTTACAAATCTGTTTTTAAATCCACTGCTGAGTTTTGTAAAGTAGATTAAAGAGGTAATGTGGGGGTTCATGTGGTACCCCTTCTTCTGTCTGTCCTGATATGTTAGCTATTTTTGATCAGGCTGATTAATTAATCTTTCTTCTGTTAATATGAAACAAAACTTGTAGCACATTTAAAAATTCAACAACAGCAACAAACAACATCTTTGAGAAAATGGCAGATCCTTTGCTTAAATAAAGGTACCAATACAACAATGTAAAAATACTTTATTACAAGTAAAAGTTCTGCATGAAAAGTCTTACTCAACTCAATGGAAATACTGTAAGTATTGGCTGCAAAATTTAGTTAAAGTATTACAGTAAAAATAGTGGTTTGGCCCCTCTGACTGATATATCATTATATATGACATCATTAGATTATTACCACTAAAGCATCATTATGTAAGCAGCATATTACTGTTCTTCTAAAGTGACGGCCTCTCTCAAACCACTTCTCAGTTAATCAAATATCCCCTAGCTGTTCTACCTGTTCCACTGTGCAGATATTTCCTGGTTCCCTCCCATTCCCAGATATAAAAGTTTATGTTTAACCAGCATGTTGTGAAATGCAAGAGCTGATAACACCCATTCAACACAGACCAGTAAGTCAGCAGTAACTACAGGATCAGTTCACACACATTGGTTTCACTTCTCAGAAAGTGAAACTCAGACAGTCATTGTCACTGAGAGCTGAAATGGCACAGCAAGGAGCTCAGCTCGACGGAGCAAAATTCTGCTGTTCGATCTGTTTGGATCTACTGAAGGATCCGGTAACTATTCCCTGTGGACACAGCTACTGCATGAGCTGTATACAAAACTTCTGGGATGGAGAGGATGAGAAAAAAATGTACAGCTGCCCTCAGTGCAGAGAGGCCTTCACACCGAGGCCTGTCCTGATGAAAAACACCATGTTAGCAGATTTAGTGGAGGACCTGAAGAAGACTGGACTCCAAGCTGCTGCTGCTGCTCCTGCTGATCTCTGCTATGCTGGACCTGAAGATGTGGCCTGTGATTTTTGTACTGGGAGGAAGCTGAAAGCATCCAAGTCGTGTCTGAACTGCCTGGCTTCTTACTGTGAGAATCACCTCCAACCACACCATGAGGTAGCTCCATTAAAGAAACACCAGCTGGTTGAACCCTCCAAGAAGCTTCAGGAGAACATCTGCTCTCGTCATGATGAGGTGATGAAGATGTTCTGTCGTACTGATCAGAAGTGTATCTGTTATCTCTGCTCTGTGGATGAACATAAAGGCCACGAAACAGTCTCAGCTGCAGCAGAAAGGACTGAGAGGCAGAGAGAGCTTGAGGAGAGTCAAAAGAAAATCCAGCAGAGAATCCAGGACAGAGAGAAAGATGTGAAGCTCCGTCAACAGGAGGTGAAGGCCCTCAGTCGCTATGCTGATAAAACAGTGAAGAACAGTGAGAAGATCTTCACTGAGCTGATCCATCTCCTCCAGAAAATAAGCTCTGATGTGAAGCAGCAGATCAGATCCCAGCAGGAAACTATAGCGAGTCGAGTTGAAGAGCATCAGGAGAAGCTGCAGCAGGAGATCACTGAGCTGAAGAAGAAAGATGCTGAACTGGAGCAGCTCTCAAAAACAGAGAATCACACCCAGTTTTTACAAGATTACAGACCACTATCACTGCCTTTGCGCCTTAGAATGCCAAACTTAAATTTATGTTCTAAAGTAAACTTTGTGGATGTGGAAGAGGCTCTATCAGAGGCCAAATCTACACTGCTGGACATTCTGAACAAGACCTGGTCAAAGTGGTCTTTAACGATACCTGAAGTCGATGTTTTAGCATCAAGCCAAGAAGCAGAACCGAAGACAAGAGCTGAATTCTTACAATACTCACAACAGATCACACTGGATCCAAACACAGCACTCACGCATCTGTTACTGTCAGAGGGGAACAGAAAAGCAACAAAAATGAAAACAGAAAAGAGTTATCCTTATCATGCAGACAGGTTTGCATATTACTGGCAGGTCCTGAGTAAAGAGAGTCTGACTGGACGTTGTTACTTTGAGGTGGAGAGGCGTGGGAGATGTGCAGTAGCTGTGACATACAAAGATATTGACTTTAGAGGAACCACTACTACAATTCAAAGTCCATTTGGAAACAATGACAAGTCGTGGGCATTGGATTGTTGCCAAATTATGCATCTATTCAGACATAGTGATAACTTGACAGTCATCCCAGGTCCTGTTTCCTCCAGAGTTGGAGTGTACCTGGATCACAAAGCAGGTATTCTGTCCTTCTACAGCGTCTCTGAAACCATGACTCTCCTCCACAGAGTCCAGACTACATTCACTCAGCCTCTCTATGCTGGATTGCGGTTTTACGACTCTCCTTTTGAATCCACTGCTGAGTTTTGTAAAGATTAAAGAGGCAATGTGGTAGTTCATGTCTGTCCTGATATGTTAGCTATAGTTGATCAGGCTGATTAATTAATCTTTCTTCTGTTAATATGAAACAAAACTTGTAGCACACAGAAATGATCCATATAGAAATTCAACAACAACAGCAACAAACAACATCTTCGAGAAAGAGTATCTAAATACTTTGTACAGTCATTCATGTTAACTTACTTTTATTTTTGAAAATGTGGGGTTTTCCTGTACATATCAATGATGTTTATAATAGTTTCTGTTTGAGTGCATGAGCCTTAAAAATCCAGCAGATTTAACAATATAGATGTATTGCCTACTTGCAAAATAATGGAGTTGTTTGTCTTGACAAAATCAATGAAATTATTGTCCTGTTTTTATAACCGATCATATTCTTGTTATGACTGTGTGAAAACTTTTACATTTTATAATATCAGCTTTTAATCTGTGTATTATAATACCTGATAACTGGCTCCAGTCCAGTGTTTTGTTTCGCTTTTTTATTTTGATGTGGGGTGACTCTCTCTTTTCTTTACATTGGGATCAATGACTGTACCTTTAATGAAGCCAAGATTTAAGTGTCTGTTTTATCACAGCCTAGTCTACTTATGATATGCTTATTCATGCTTATGTTCCTTATTATAATCTAAATGCTACAGATATGCTTTTATGCTGTGTTATCATAATTATTGTCAGTAAAGAGATGATGTATTTGTTTTATAGATTGAGAGATTGTATGTCTGCAAAAATAAATAAAGTTCACAATGATCACAGGAAGTCTTCTATATACTCAATACTCACTCAAAGCTGCCAGGTAAATGTGAGCTTTAGAAACAAAAGACATTTGTGTTGTGAAAAATGAAACACCGAAAAGTAATGATCACCATGACAGACAATCAGTTGTTGGTAATTATGTCATATTTGACGAACTCAATGGTGGACGATATGTTCAGATACTTTACTTAAGGAAAAGTACCAGTGTAGGAATGTAAAAATACTATAGGCTATTACAAGTAAAAGTTCTGCATGAAAAAGCATAGATAGATAGATAGATAGATAGTCCCACAATGGGGAAATGTGCATTATCACAGCAGCAAGTGGACAGTAAAGTAGAAGATAAGAGCAGCAATAAGAAAATAACAAAGAACAATAATAAGTACAAAAAAATGAAAAAGAGAAAACTAAAACTAAGCTCATTTTATCTGCATTTTTATTCCAGTTAACTAAATTAATTTTTCACTGCTGTGTTTATGGCCTCCCTACTGGTACAAGCCTGTCATTTCAAGAAGTCAAACCGAACACAATGCAATAAAAATGGAGGGAGAAAATAAAAACAAGACAAAAACTAAGCTGATTTTAGTTTTGCATTGACCATTGTAGTTTTTTATTTAGTATTTATTTAGTTTTCCTTTTTAAAATTTTATTTCAGTTAACAAAATTATTTTTTCACTGTTACTTTTACTTTTAGTCAACTATAATAACCCCTGCATGGGTTTTCCCACCACTGCATACAACAAACCCAAGCGGCACATAAACTTTTTTTTTTTGGTTTAAATCGGCGGAGTGCCCCTTTAATCCTCCCCAGCTCAGAGCTCCGTGAGGCGGCTTCCACCACCAGAGTTCTCGCTTAAACACACAGCCCCAGCTCGGAGCTCCGTGAGGCGGCTTCCACCACCAGAGTTCTCCCTCGAACACACAGCCCCAGCTCGGAGCTCCGTGAGGCGGCTTCCACCACTAGAGTTCTCCCTTTAACACAGTGCCCCAGCTCAGAGCTCCGTGAGGCGGCTCCTCTCGGCTGTGTTTACCTTCCATCCACAGCCTTTATCTCAGCAGAAACACCGATGTAAGCTGCTGTGGATCTATCCCTCCCTCACACAGACCCTCAATGTGTTAGCGGCACCATAACATAACAGAGGTGAGTGTTATTTTATTCATTTTCATTACAGTAATTAAAATAAAGCTCAGTCTCTATGACAACACTGCGGGTTAGCCACGTTAGCTTAGCGTCTTTCTAACCCGTGATGGAGGATTGTGAAAACATGGCGCCCTCCAAAACAAACGAAGCTACTTGGCTAACATCGATTTAAAGCTTTATATGCACTCAGGAAACGAAGAGGTGGATGAGAGGAAAACGAAGACACCCTCTTCACATTTACAACATCACCACTTTTTGATTTTGATTCTTTTTTTCTCCATTTTTCGTGCTCCAGAAAGCTAAAAGGTTAGCTCCACTCTGCATTAGCATTGCTAACTAAAAAAAAAAATGAACCTTGTTTTTCTAGCAAAGCAAAGCCACTCTGTTTTAAAATATGTGTCGGGTGTTTTGTGTTATACTTCAACACGTGTGCTACTTCTTTACACTGTTTTAAATGAAGTTAAATGGGTTTATTTATCTTGACATGCTTTGGTTTGAAGCTAAATCCATCTTCTTGTAAATGCTTGTGGCCTTGCACGGATGTCTCTTTGTTGCCAAATATAGCAGATATATATCCAGCGTGTTGTGTGACTATATAAGATTTATTGTGACATTAATTAGCACATAATCATAATGTGTTGGTGTCCATCGTCTTGAGGAATAACGTGGTTTAATCTCATCATATATAAGTGTCAACGTGGTAGCTAGTAGAGGTGAATGACAAGAGTCGTGTTAAACATTTTGACAGCAGTGCATCCTCCCCAAAAAACCTGCCTTATAGGTTTGAGTTAATTAGATATTAGTAGTAGTAGAAAGGGTTTGATTTATATTAACATCATAAGGAGATGTCAGTAGGATTGTGTAGTCTCTTTGTTTACCATAGGAGACACAAATAAAACAAAAAAACCCTTTTTAAAGATGAAATATGACTTTATTGGTATTGTGATATTAATTATTAGCACTGTATCATAATGTGCTGGTGTCCCTCGTCTTAGTCTCATTATATATAAATGTCAATATGGTAGATTAGTAGTGTTTAACATTTTGACAGCAGTGCATCCTCCCTCAAAAAAACCCTTCTTAAAGATTGAAGTTTGATTTAATTGATATTATTATTTGTGTGTATATGTATTTCTGGTATGGTGTTTTTATAATGTGCATTGTTACATTATTGTACCTATTTATTATATTTTTTTTAAATATTATTATATGTTGAACTTCCCTTTGTCCAAGACCGTAACCTTATTATTACTATTATTATTATTATTATTATTAGTAGTAGTAGTGGTAGTGGTAGTAGGGTTGATGGTGTTTGATTGATATTAACATCATAAGGAGAAGTTAGTAGGGTTGTGTAGTCTCTTTGTTTATCCTGAGAGACACAAATAAAACAAAAAAACCCTTCTTAGTAGGATTCCCACTGTCATGAGATTCCTGGAAAACTTAAGAAATTAGAAAAACTGTTTTATCAGGCCTGGAAATGTTTTGGAAAAGTTTTGAATTAGGGGCGACCCAATCTGATATAAAAGATAACAGATAGAAGACAGGCAGTAGATTCATTTAATATCAATATACTAATCATCAATGTATAATATTTAGCTTTTTTAATGTCTTCTAATATGTGATCTGGGGCCAAACACTTCCTGTAGATGTAATGATGGCAGAATGCAGCATTAACACCTGTTAAAAGGCTCCAAAATACAGGAAATGACATCTACTGTGTTAAAAATGTCCTGCAGCAGGTAAAAACCAGATACTGTGCCTTATAGTCGTTATGTGGGCTTACCTTTGTCAAACTACTTCTATTAAGTCGTGGAAATGGGGTTAAATATTATGGAAAAGTTGTAAAAATGTGTGGGAATCCTGTGCTTATATATATATATAAATTATAATTATAATAATTCCTTCCTTCCATCTTTCCTTCCTTCTTTTCTTCCTGTCTTCTTTCCTTTCTTGCTTCCTGTCTTCTTTCCTTTCTTGCTTCCTCCTTTTTCTTTCTTTGTTCCTTCCTTCCTTCCACCTGTCCTGTCTTTCCTTTGTCTTTTGTTCCTTCTTCTCTTTTGTTCCTTCTTCTCTTTCCTTCCTTCCATCTGTCCTCCCTCCCTCCTTCTCTCCTCCCTTCCTTCTTTCCTTCCTCCGTCCTTCCTTCCTTCCTTTCCTTACTTCCATCTGTCCTTCCTTCCTCCCTCCTTCCTTCTCTCCTCCCTTCCTTCCTTTCCTTCCTCTCTTCTTCCTTCCCTTCCTTCCTTCCTTCCTTCCTTCCATCCATCCATCCAACCATCCATCCATCCTTCCTTCCTTCCTTCCTCCCTTCCTTTCAATGAGTGTCCTATAAAGGGTTAAACAGGCAGGAGTGGAAAATTAGATGTAAAAAAATCCCAATTTGATGTCACTAGTTATATCATTTGCACCTAAAGTAAAACATTTCCACTCATATTTTTAATATATTTTGGATTTTATGAGTTGTATCTCCACCAGGATGTGTTGCCCTTATTAACCCTTTATAGGACACTCATTGAAAGGAAGGGAGGAAGGAAGGAAGGAAGGGAGGGAAGGAAGGACGGAAGAAAGGAAGGAAGGAAGGAAGGGAGGGAAGGACGGACGGAAGAAGGAAAGGAAGGAAGGAAGGTAGGGGGGAGGAAAGAAAGAGAGAAGGAGGGAGGGAGGAAGTGAAGAAAGAAGGAAGGAAGAAGAAAGGGGGATGAAGGAAGGGAGGTAGGGGGGAGGAAAGAAAGAGAGAAGGAGGGAGGGAGGAAGCGAAGAAAGAAGGAAGGAAGGAAGGAAGAAGAAAGGGGGATGGAGGAAGGAAAGAAGGAAGGGAAGACGGAGGAAGGAAAGAAGGAAGGGAGGAAGGAAAGAAGGAAGGGGATGGAGGAAGGAAAGAAGGAAGGGGGATGGAGGAAGGAAAGAAGGAAGGAAGGACGGAGGAAGGAAAGAAAGAAGGAAGGGAGGTATGGGAGAGGAAAGAAAGAAGGGAGGACGGAGGAAGGAAAGAAGGAAGGAAGGACGGAGGAAGGAAAGAAGGAAGGGAGGAGAGAAAGAGGGAGGGAGGAAGAACAGATGGAAGGAAGGAAAGGAAGGAAGGACGGAGGAAATAAGGAACAAGGGAGGGAGAAAGGAAAAGAGGAAGGGAAGAAAGAAGGCAGGGAGGAAGGAAAGTATAGACCCAACCACAAGCTTTAATTCTACCACTTGAAGGCACATATACATTTAAACAACCACCTTAACCATCCTAACAGGATATTAAAGAGTCTGCATCTCCTGGTGCACGTTGCCTTTTTAAGGGTTTGATTAGATTAGATGAACTTTATTGTCTTGGAGGGAATTTGTCTTGGGCTAAAAGTGCTGCACATATACAACAAATACATAATAAGCACAGAATGAGAGAAACACTCATTTAAAGTAAAGTTATTTATCTTGACATGCTTTGGTTTGAAGCTAAATCCATCTTCTTGTAAATGCTTGTGGCCTTGCACGGATGGCTCTTTGTTGCCAGATATAGCAGATATATAGAATAGAATAACTTTATTGTCATTGCACACAAGATACTTAAGGTGAAAACACACACACACACATAAACACACACACATTTATACACACATTTGTACAGTAAGTAAAAAGGGCTGAGTTACTCTGCAATGTGCTGTATGTTGCACGGATTTAAAAATAAATAGAATATGTACAGTATGTGGTGAGGTGGTGTGTGTGTGTGTGTGTGTGTGTGTGTGTGTGTGTGTGTGAGTGAGTGTGTGTGTGTAATGGCTCTGGGCAAGGAAACTCTTCTTGAATCTGTTGGTGCGTGTTTCTAAGGCACCTGTAGCGTTTCCCAGAAGGCAGCAGGTCAAACAAGTAAAAACTACGATTTTTGAGAGTAGTCCTCAGGAATGTTTTTTTGCTCTGCTGCTGACGAGAGAGGACAGTCGGATATCCAGCGTGTTGTGTGACTATAGATTAGGATTTATTGTGACATTAATTAGCACAGTGTCATAATGTGTTGGTGTCCCTTGTCTTGAGGAATAACGTGGTTTGGTCTCATTATATATAAATGTCAACGTGATAGCTAGTAGTGTTAGCAGTGCATCCTCCCCAAAAAAAACCTGCCTTAGGTTTGATTTCATTAGATATTATTAGGAGTAATATGGTGTTTGATTTATATTAACATCATAAGGAGATGTCAGTAGGATTGTGTAGTCTCTTTGTTTACCATAGGAGACACAAATTAAACAAAAAACCCTTCTTAAAGATTAAAGATTACTTCGGCTGCGTTCACACTGCAGGCAAATCTGATTCACATCTGATTTTTATTCCTGACTGTCCACACTGTTTTCAGACAAGTGTCCTAATCAGATTTGGCTCTGTTCAGACTGGGCCACATTAATGACCAATCTGACAGGTTGCTATGGTAACGTCATCTTAGGGCTGGGCGATATATCGAGTATACTCGATGTATCGCGGCTTGTTCTCTGTGGGATGTAGAAAATGACTATATCGTGAATACTCGAGTATACATTCAATTTACACGCAGTTTGTTTTTAGTCGCGGCCCGTTGAACTACAGGTTTTTCTCACTCTCTCATCTCTCCGCACAGAGAGATAAAACAAGCGCACCTAGTTACGTACATCACATTCTGTTGTGCGTGCAACGTCATATGCCCGGCAGCATGTAGCAGCAGTAGCAGCGATCTCAGGTCGCGGGAGCAGCAGGTGATATTGACAAGTGGAGGAGGGAGATTAATTCCCAAAAAAACAATTCAGGATCCATCATCTGGCGGTGGTTTGAGTACAAGAGGGAGGACGTTGAACAACAAACCGTAATATGTAAAGTATGTCATAAAAGCGTCACCACAAAAGCTGGTAGTACAGCAAAGTTATATCACCATGTGTGCTTGAAACTCTGCAAGAGCACATCTCCGACCAGTGACATATTGAAGAAAGCACTGACGCAACTGAGTCTAGCGTCTTCTTTTTCCAGAACAGCAATACGACTAAAACAGTTAAAAACAGAAGGAGATAACGTCCGCAGTATCACACCACACAGAGAAAGACATGGCCCCAGTGAGTGTGGTTAAAAGCCCGGTTTCAGAAAGATCATCGACACACTTGATATAATCTACCTAGCAGAGACAGCTCTACCTTTATATCTTAGTGGCATTATGCACAAAATGTGCACTTTAATTTAGTGTTATTTTGATGTGTCATATTAGTTACATCATGCATAAAAGACACTTTATTTGTTTTGAAATGACATGTTTGTGCCACTGCTTAATAACTCTTTAATAAATACAGTTTTGATGAATTTGTTTAGTTGTGATTTACGCTTTTGGCATGAATGTTTAAAATCAGCATATATTAATGTAGTATGAACAATGTTTTAATGTAGAATCATCATACTGGCATAATTGTATGCATCAAAGTGTTAATTCAAGGCTAAGGCAAAATATCGAGATATATATCGTGTATCGTGAAATGGCTTAAAAATATCGGGATATTAGTAAAAGGCCATATCGCCCAGCCTTACGTCATCTAGATTCTAGAGAATTGTGTGATGTCATATAATTCCGACAGCAACAACAAACCGGATGTAAGAGAACGGAGCCATCTCCCCAAAGATTAAGACTTTGGTTTGGTCCTCTGTCCATGGACTGATGTTTACGTCCTCCGTTGCCTCCAGTGATATCACCTAGCAACAACAACTGGAATAAGTCCTCCAGTGATATCACCTAGCAACAACAACAACTGGAATAAGTCCTCCAGTGGTATCACCTAGCAACAACAACTGGAATAAGTCCTCCAGTGATATCACCTAGCAACAACAACTTGAATAAGCCCTCCAGTGATATCACCTAGCAACAACAACTGGAATAAGCCCTCCAGTGATATCACCTAGCAACAACAACTGGAATAAGTCCTCCAGTGATATCACCTAGCAACAACAACCGGAATAAGTCCTCCAGTGATATCACCTAGCAACAACAACCGGAATAAGTCCTCCAGTGATATCACCTAGCAACAACAACTGGAATAAGTCCTCCAGTGATATCACCTAGCAACAACAACTGGAATAAGTCCTCCAGTGATATCACCTAGCAACAACAACTGGAATAAGTCCTCCAGTGATATCACCTAGCAACAACAACTGGAATAAGTCCTCCAGTGATATTACCTAGCAACAACAACTGGAATAAGTCCTCCAGTGATATCAGCTAGCAACAACAACTGGAATAAGTCCTCCAGTGATATTACCTAGCAACAACAACTGGAATAAGTCCTCCAGTGATATCAGCTAGCAACAACAACGGGAATAAGTCCTCCAGTGATATCACCTAGCAACAACAACTGGAATAAGTCCTCCAGTGATATCACCTAGCAACAACAACTGGAATAAGCGCGGGTCTGGTGTCTCATAGAGACGTAGAGAGACGTCACGGACAGTCAAATCTGATATGAGTGTTTGGAGCTGTTCAGACTCACACACATCTGTCAAACTGAGATCTGAAACTTCCTCCCAAAGGTGGTTTCAATCTGGTTTGCAAAAATTGGATTTCATGTGATTTATGACTGTTCAGACTTCATAAGAGCATCTGGTTCCAATCTAGATGGGCTAAAAATTGGATTTTGGCTTCCAGTGTGAACGCGGCCTTTATTGTGTCAAATGTCAACGTGGTAGCTAGTAGAGGTGGAGGAAGAAAGAAGGTTAGGAGGGAGGGAGAAAGGAAAGAACAGAGGAAAGGAAGGAAGGAAGGGAGGGAGGAGGAAGGAAGGTAGGAGGGAGAGAGAAAGGAAAAGAGGAAGGAAGGAAAGAAAGACAGAGGGAGGGAAGGAAGGGAGGGAGGAAGGAAGGTAGTAGGGAGGGTGGAAGGAAATAAGGAAAGAAGGACAGAGGAAAGGAAGGAGGGAGGGAGGAAAGAGACAGGCAGGAACAAAAGAGAGAAGGAAGGAGGGAGAAAGGAAAAGAGGAAGGCAGGAAAGAAGGACAGAAGAAAAGGAGGGAGGAAGGAAGGGAGGAAGAAGGAAGGTAGAAGGGAGGGAGAAAGGGAAAAAAGGAAGGAAAGAAGGACACAAGAAAGGGAGGAGGGAGGAAGAAAGGAAAGAAGGACAGAGGAAAGGAAGGAGGGAAGGAAACAAGGAGGGAGGGAGGAAGGAAGAAAGCAAAAGAGGAAGGAAACTGTGGTTAATGTCTAAAGTTTACTTGATCATGGTTTGGGTTAAAATCATCACTGGAGACAAGTTTTCAAATTATCCTTAAAGATATGCAACCTTTTGTTGTCATGGCAACAGTGAACACCACGACTAACTGACAAGATGAGCAAGATGAAGTCGATTTAGAGTTTCTAAATGTCGGTTTCGATTAATTGCCCAGCTTTAGTCAACATGTAGGATTGTGTAGTTGTAATGTGGCATCTCCCTGAGGAGGCTAGAGGTGTCAGGCAGACCCCCCCGCCCCCCCCCCCCCAACAGATGCCCACGTAGGAGTGAAGAGGGGGGGGGGGGGGCACTTTCCTGTCCTGTCTTCTCTTCCTTCCTTCCTTCCTTCCATCCATCTGTCTTTCCTTCCTTCCATCTTTCCTTCCTTCCATCCTTCCTTCCTTTCTTCCTTCCTTCTTTCCTTCCGTCCTTCCATCTTTCCTTCCTTTCTTTATTTCTTTCTTTCCTGTCTTCTCTTCCTTCCTTCCTTTTCACCTTCCATCTTTCCTTCCTTCCGTCCTTCCATCTTTCTTTCTTTCTTTCTTTCTTTCTTTCTTTCTTTCTTTCTTTCTTTCTTTCTTTCTTTCTTTCCTGTCTTCTCTTCCTTCCTTCCCTTCCTTCCTTCCATCCATCTGTCTTTCCTTCCTTCCTTCCTTCCTTCCTTCCTCCCTTTCTTCCTTCCTTCTTTCCTTCCGTCCTTCCATCTTTCCTTCCTCTTTTTTATTTCTTTCTTTCCTGTCTTCTCTTCGTTCCTTCCTTTTCACCTTCCATCTTTCCTTCCTTCCGTCCTTCCATCTTTCTTTCTTTCTTTCTTTCTTTCTTTCTTTCTTTCTTTCCTGTCTTCTCTTCCTTCCTTCCCTTCCTTCCTTCCATCCATCTGTCTTTCCTTCCTTCCTTCCTTCCTTCCTTCCTTCCTTCCTTCCTTCCTTCCTTCCTTCCTTCCTTCTTTCCTTCCGTCCTTCCATCTTTCCTTCCTTTCTTTATTTCTTTCTTTCCTGTCTTCTCTTCCTTCCTTCCTTTTCACCTTCCATATTTCCTTCCTTCCGTCCTTCCATCTTTCTTTCTTTCTTTCCATCCATCTGTCTTTCCTTCCTTCCTTCCTTCCTTCCTTCCTTCCTTCCTTCCTCCCTTTCTTCCTTCCTTCTTTCCTTCCGTCCTTCCATCTTTCCTTCCTCTTTTTTATTTCTTTCTTTCCTGTCTTCTCTTCCTTCCTTCCTTTTCACCTTCCATTTGTCTTTCCTTCCTTTCGGAGGGGGGGGGGGGGCAGAAGTGTTGCCCTGCTGCATTGCCATGGTGACACACAGGTGGCTCCTCTTCACACCTCCATGCATCTAACGCCTAGCTCTCATTACTCTGTGTCCTCTCTCCTCCTTCAGCTGTGTGTATTTATTGTTTCCGTTAATTCGCCTCGCTTTAATTGTTGTTACTAGGCAACCGCTACTCTTTCATTACTCTCACATACATACATACTTTAAATACAGTTACAGCATTAACCTAACCACACGCAAATTTAAAACGGTGTAACACCACGTGACGCTCTTCTTCATACGTCTTTTTCTATTTGTGTAGATACGGGTTAGTGATAAATGAGGTTTGGTAAGATGAGCAATATAAAAATATCTTTAAATGTAGTTGCTTCAGGTTTGTTAAAATGTACATATAGTATTTTTGTTGGTTTAAACCAGGGGTGTCAAACATGCGGCCCTCGGACCAGAACCGGCCCGTCGAGGAGTCCAATCCGGCCCGCTTTGCTTCCTGTCGTCTCTTCCTCCCTTTCTTCCTTCCATCTTTCCTTTCTTTCTGTTTTTCTTTCCTGTCCTGTCTTCTCATCCTTCTTTCCTTCCTTCCTTCCTTCTTGCCTTCTGTCCTTCCTTCCATCTTTCCTTCCTTCCATCCTTCTTTCCTTCCTCCCTTTCTTCCTTCCATCTTTCCTTTCTTTCTGTTTTTCTTTCCTGTCCTGTCTTTTCTTCCTTCCTTTCTTCCATCTTTCCTTCCTTCCTTCCTTCCATCCATCTGTCTTTCCTTTCTTCCATCTTTCTGTCTTTCCTTCCTTCCTTCCATCGTTCCTTCCTTCCTCCCTTTCTTCCTTCTTTCTTTCCTTCCGTCCTTCCATCTTTCCTTCCTTTCTTTATTTCTTTCTTTCCTGTCTTCTCTTCTCTTCCTTCCTTCCTTCCTTCCTTCCTTCCATCTGTCTTTCCTTCCTTTCTCCTTCCATCTTTCCTTCCTTCCTTCCTTCCATCTTCCCTTCCTTCCTTCAATCTTTCCTTCCTTTCTTTATTTCTTTCTTTCCTGTCTTCTCTTCGTTCGTTCCTTCCTTCCTTCCTTCCATCTGTCTTTCCTTCCTTTCTTCCTTTCTTCCTTTCTTCCTTTCTTTCTTCATTCCTTCCTTCCTTCCTTCCTTTATTTTAATGATCCGGCCCACATAAGATCAAATTGGGCTGTATGTGGCCCTTGAATGAAGATGAGTTTGACTCCTCTGGTTTAAACGAAAGTCAGACTGAATGCTCCTGAAAATGTCCAATGGTGTAACCACAAACATTTCAAATATAGGAAAGAAAAGTCGACCTTTGGAGAATTCAGCTTTGAGGATATGAAATGTTGCTATTATAATAATCAGGTTAATTAAGTGTTGAATTTTCCGTTTCCTCATTATCATATTTTTTTGTGAAATACTGGTTACACCAATTGACACTGGGTTGCATCATGTCATTGACCCATATATGCACCCACCCACACACACACTTATTTACACATGCATGCATAAATACATATATTTATACATACACATATTTATACATACACCTGCATGCATACAAACAAGCTGTTTCTATAGCAACGCTTGCAAAAATGCTCTTTGAGCTGCAAAGAGAAGAAAGTTACTAGACTTTTATTTTGTAGGCTTTTATTTTGAAACTCTGTAGATGAGTTTTTATTCCTTTGCATTGGTTCCAGGTTGTTGAATTTTAACGTGCAGCAGTGTGATGCTGTAAACCAGGGGTGTCAAACATGCGGCCCGTGGGCCAGAACCGGCCCGCTGAAGGGTGCGATCCGGCCCACTTTCCTTTCTGTGTTCTTTTCCTTCCTTCCTTTCTTCCATCTGTCCTTCCTCCCTATCTTCCTTTTTTCCTTTCTTCATTCCTTCGTTCATTTCTTCCTTCCATCTGTTCTTCCTTCCTTCTGTCCTTCCTTCCTTCCTCCGTTTCTGCCATCTGTCCTTCCTTCTTTCCTTCCTTCCTTCTGTCTGTCCTTCCTACCTTCCTGTTTTCCTTTCATCGTTCGTTCGTTCCTTCTTTCCTTCCTTACTCTGTTTCTTCCATCTGTCCTTTCTTCTTTCCTTCCTTCCTTCTGTCTGTCCTTCCTACCTTCCTGTTTTCCTTTCATCGTTCGTTCCTTCCTTCTTTCCTTCCTTACTCTGTTTCTTCCATCTGTCCTTCCTTCTTTCCTTCCTTCCTTCTTTTCTTCCTTACTCTGTTTCTTCCATCTGTCCTTCCTTCTTTCCTTCCTTCCTTCTGTCTGTCCTTCCTACCTTCCTGTTTTCCTTTCTTCGTTCGTTCGTTCCTTCCTTCTTTCCTTCCTTACTCTGTTTCTTCCATCTGTCCTTCCTTCTTTCTTTCCTTCCTTCCTTCGTTCCTTCCTCCGTTTCTTCCATCTGTCCTTCCTTCCTTCGTTCCTTTCTTCCTTCCTTCCTTCCTATCTTCCCGTCTTATTTCCTTCCTTCCTTCCTTCCGGCCCACATGAGATCAAATTGATCTGTATGTGGCCCTTGAAAGAAAATGAGTTTGACTCCCCTGCTGTAAACTAAGGATGCAACTATTATTCTCATCATAGATTAGTCTGCAGATTATTTTCTGGATTAATCATTTCATCAATTGGTCCGAGAAATGTTTAAAATGGCACTTATCCATTTATTAGAGTCCACAATGATTTCCTTTGTTCGTCCATTCAATAGTCCAGAATCTGAAGATAACGTCTCATGTGCCATATTTCCTTTAAAAAAAAAAAAAAAAAGACTTAAATAAATAGTTGATTATCAGATTGGTTGCTGATTAACTTTCTGACTAATCATTGCAGCTCTACGGTAAAGTCTGCTACTACTGGATTTATTTAACCCTCCTGTTGGAAGAAGGGAGGGAGGGAGGGAGGGAGGAAGGAAAGGAGGGAGGGAGGGAGGGAGGAAGGGAGGAAGGAAGGGAGGAAAGGAAAGGAAAGGAGGAAGGAAGGAAAGGAGGGAGGAAGGAGGGAGGAAGGAAAGGAGGAAGGAAAGGAGAGAGGGAGGAAGGAAAGGAGAGAGGGAGGAAGGAAAGGAGAGAGGGAGGAAGAAAGGGAGGAAGGAAGAAGGAAGGAAAGGAGAGAGGGAGGAAAGGAGAGAGGGAGGAAGAAAGGGAGGGAGGAAGTTAGGAAGGGAGGAAAGGAAAAAAGGAAGGAAAGGAGGGAGGAAGGAAGGGAGGAAGGGAGGAAAGAAAAGAAGAAAGGAAGGGAGGAAAGGGAGGAAGGAAAGGAAGGGAGGAAAGGAAAGAAGAAAGGAAAGGAGGGAGGAGGGATGAAGGAAGGAAAGGAGGGAGGAAGGAAGGAAGGAGGAAGGGAGGAAAGGAAGGAAAGGAAGGAAGGAAGGGAGGAAAGGAAGGAAGGGAGGGAGGAAAGGAAGAAGGAATGTTGCCGCAGCTCAAAAAAATAAAAAAAAATAAAAGTGTGGTGTTGAACATCCTTTTCTTAACATCTGTCACCAAACGCTGTAAAGCCGCTGAAACATCTTCCCTCACACATATTTATATAACTGCTCGGAGCATTATCACGCTTAGCTTTTGGCTGCGGTTTATGAAAGTGACATCTTAAGTTTCACGGATGGTTAAGAAAAGGAAGACCGAGTAAAATTGGATTTGAATTTCTTTAAGATGCTCAAGGAAAGGAAAGGAAAGGAAAGGAAAGGAAAGGACTGAGCACAATAAGAAAGAGGAGAACTAGAGGTGTTACTCTGAAACCTCCCGTCAGATTCCCTCTGAGCTTCCTGTCAGATTTTTCTTGCATTGCTTTTCAAAGGAAGGAAAGGAGGGAGGGAGGAAGGGAGGAAAGGAAAGGAAAGGAAGGGAGGAAAGGAAAGAAGAAAGGAAAGGAGGGAGGAAGGAAGGAAGGAGGGAGGAAGGAGGGAGGAAGGAAAGGAAAGAAAAGAAGAGAAGGAAGAAGGAAGGGAGGGAGGAAAGGAAAGAAGGAAGAAGGGAGGAAGGAAGGGAGGAAGGAAGGAAGGGAGGAAAGGAAAGAAGGAAGGACCTTTCCTTCTTTCAGGAAGGAAGGGAGGAAAGGAAAGAAGGAAGGACCTTTCCTTCTTTCAGGAAGGAAGGGAGGAAAGGAAAGAGGGAAGGGAGGTAGGAAGGAAGGAAAGAAGGGAGGAAGAAAGGAGGGAGGAGGAAGGAAGGAGGGAGGGAGGGAGGGAGGGATGAAGGAAGGAAGGAAGGAAGGAAGGGAATAAAGAAGGAAGAAAGAAGGAAGAAAGGAATGAAGGGAGGAAAGAAGGAACAGTCAAAACAGACAGGGTCAATTTGACCCAGGAGGACGACAGGAAGGTTAAATCATACCTCATATTTCAGTTAACGTCCAACATTTAAACATAAAGGCTGAATTAAACTTCCTGTGGCTGTTTAGGGTCAGACGAGGTTTTTATAATCTGGAGACTAGACCACATGTAGTCTGAATGTTTGGAGGGAAGGAAGGAAAGGAAGGAGGGAAGGGAGGGAGGGGGAAGGGAGGAAAGGACCACATGTAGTCTGAATGTTTGGAGGAAAGGAAGGGAGGAAGGAAGGGAGGGAGGGAGGGGGAAGGGAGGAAAGGACCACATGTAGTCTGAATGTTTGGAGGGAAGGAAGGAAGGGAGGAAGGAAGGGAGGGAGGGGGAAGGGAGGAAAGGACCACATGTAGTCTGAATGTTTGGAGGGAAGGAAGGAAAGGAAGGAGGGAGGAAGGAAGGGAGGAAAGGACCACATGTAGTCTGAATGTTTGGAGGAAAGGAAGGAAGGGAGGAAGGAAGGGAGGGAGGGGGAAGGGAGGAAAGGACCACATGTAGTCTGAATGTTTGGAGGGAAGGAAGGAGGGGAGGGAGGAAAGGAAGGAGGGAGGAAGGAAGGGAGGAAAGGACCACATGTAGTCTGAATGTTTGGAGGGAAGGAAGGAAGGGAGGAAGGAAGGAAGGGAGGGAGGGGGAAGGGAGGAAAGGACCACATGTAGTCTGAATGTTTTGAAGGAAGGAAGGGAGGAAGGAAGGGAGGGAGGGAGGGGGAAGGGAGGAAAGGACCACATGTAGTCTGAATGTTTGGAAGGAAGGAAGGGAGGAGGGAAGGGAGGGGGGGGGGGAAAGGACCACATGTAGTCTGAATGTTTGGAGGGAAGGAAGGAAGGGAGGAAGGAAGGAAGGGAGGGAGGGGGAAGGGAGGAAAGGACCACATGTAGTCTGAATGTTTGGAGGGAAGGAAGGGAGGAAGGAAGGGAGGGGGGGGGGGGGGGGGGAGGACCACATGTAGTCTGAATGTTTGGAGGGAAGGAAGGAAAGGAAGGAGGGAGGAAGGAAGGGAGGAAAGGACCACATGTAGTCTGAATGTTTGGAGGAAAGGAAGGAAGGGAGGAAGGAAGGGAGGGAGGGGGAAGGGAGGAAAGGACCACATGTAGTCTGAATGTTTGGAAGGAGGGAAGGGAGGAGGGAAGGGAGGAAGGAAGGGAGGGAGGGAGGAAGAAGGGAGGAAAGGACCACATGTAGTCTGAATGTTTGGAAGGAGGGAAGGGAGGAGGGAAGGGAGGAAGGAAGGGAGGGAGGGAGGAAGAAGGGAGGAAAGGACCACATGTAGTCTGAATGTTTGGAGGGAAGGAAGGGAGGAAGGAAGGGAGGGGGGGGGGGGGGAAAGGACCACATGTAGTCTGAATGTTTGGAGGGAAGGAAGGAAGGGAGGAAGGAAGGAAGGGAGGGAGGGGGAAGGGAGGAAAGGACCACATGTAGTCTGAATGTTTGGAGGGAAGGAAGGGAGGAAGGAAGGGAGGGGGGGGGGGGGGGGGAAGGACCACATGTAGTCTGAATGTTTGGAGGGAAGGAAGGAAAGGAAGGAGGGAGGAAGGAAGGGAGGAAAGGACCACATGTAGTCTGAATGTTTGGAGGAAAGGAAGGAAGGGAGGAAGGAAGGGAGGGAGGGGGAAGGGAGGAAAGGACCACATGTAGTCTGAATGTTTGGAGGGAAGGAAGGAGGGGAGGGAGGAAAGGAAGGAGGGAGGAAGGAAGGGAGGAAAGGACCACATGTAGTCTGAATGTTTGGAGGGAAGGAAGGAAGGGAGGAAGGAAGGAAGGGAGGGAGGGGGAAGGGAGGAAAGGACCACATGTAGTCTGAATGTTTGGAAGGAAGGAAGGGAGAAGGAAGGAAGGGAGGGAGGGAGGGGGAAGGGAGGAAAGGACCACATGTAGTCTGAATGTTTGGAAGGAAGGAAGGGAGGAAGGAAGGGAGGAAGGGAGGGAGGGGAAGGGAGGAAAGGACCACATGTAGTCTGAATGTTTGGAAGGAAGGAAGGGAGGAAGGAAGGGAGGGAGGGGGAAGGGAGGAAAGGACCACATGTAGTCTGAATGTTTGGAGGGAGGGAAGGAAGGAAGGGAGGAAGGAAGGGAGGGAGGGGGAAGGGAGGAAAGGACCACATGTAGTCTGAATGTTTGGAGGGAAGGAAGGGAGGAAGGAAGGGAGGGAGGAAGGAAGGGAGGGAGGGGGAAGGGAGGAAAGGACCACATGTAGTCTGAATGTTTGGAGGGAAGGAAGGGAGGAAGGAAGGGAGGAAGGGAGGGAGGGGGAAGGGAGGAAAGGACCACATGTAGTCTGAATGTTTGGAGGGAAGGAAGGGAGGAGGAAAGGGAGGAAGGAAGGGAGGGAGGGAGGGGGAAGGGAGGGAGGGAGGGGGAAGGGAGGAAAGGACCACATGTAGTCTGAATGTTTGGAGGGAAGGAAGGGAGGAAGGAAGGGAGGAAGGAAGGGAAGGAGGGGGAAGGGAGGAAAGGACCACATGTAGTCTGAATGTTTGGAGGGAAGTAAGGAAGGGAGGAAGGAAGGTAGGGAGGGAGGGAGGGGGAAGGGAGGAAAGGACCACATGTAGTCTGAATGTTTGGAGGAAGTAAGGAAGGGAGGAAGGAAGGTAGGGAGGGAGGGAGGGGGAAGGGAGGAAAGGACCACATGTAGTCTGAATGTTTGGAGAATGATTCCATTGTAAGAACCAAATGTCTAAACCGCCCACGTGACCTTTCCTTAATGGTCAGTAATGTCTTTTACTGGCGGGAACACGAGATTCTCCTCGGCCTCGATGACCATGTGACTCTTTATCTAACCCTCCTGTTGTCCTCGAGTCAAGGGAGGAAGGGAGGAAGGAAAGGGAAAGGAGGGAGGAAGAAGGAAGGAAAGAGGAAGGAGGTAGGAAGGGAGGAGGAGGAGGGGATGGAGGAAGGAAAGGAGGGAGGGAGGGAGGAAGGAAGGGAGGAAGGACAGAGGACAGAAGGAAGGTAGGAAAGAGAGAGGAAGGAAAGGAGGGAGGAAGGAAGGAAGGGAGGAAGGAAGGAGGAAAGAAGGAAGGAGGGCAGGAAAGAAGGAAGGTAGGAGGGAAGGAGGAAAGAAGGAAGGGAGGAGGTAGGGAGAAAGGAAAAGAGGAAGGGAGGAGGTAGGGAGAGGAAGGGAGGAGGTAGGGAGAGGAAAAAGGAAGGTAGGAGGGAGATAGAAGGAAGGAAGGGAGGAAACAAGGAAGGAAGGACAGAGGAAAGAAGGAAGGAGGGCAGGAAAGAAGGAAGGGACGACAGAAGGAAGGAAGAATGGGAGGAAACAAGGAAGGAAAGGAGGGAGGGAGGGAGGAAGGACAGAGGAAAGAAGGAAGGTAGGAGGGAGGGAGGAAAGGAGGGAAGGAGGAAAGAAGGAAGGGAGGAGGTAGGGGGAGGAAAAAAGGGAGGGAGGAAGGAAAAGAGGAAGGATGAGCTGGTTAGCCTGAAACTTGTTGCTATAGTAACGTCACAGTTAGTCGTCACAGTTAGCCTGAAGCTTGTTACTATAGTAACGTCACAGTTACCCGTCCTGAGGATTAACGTTGTTAACGGTGACATCACATGGAGCTGTTTGCATTAGTTTTTTGGGCTCCGCTGTTTCTTTCTGAGCAGGTTCTTCCTCACATGATGTAGATTTATGTTTTAAGCAGCGCCTAAACTGTAAAGTGATGTTTATTTACATTTAATATGACAGATAAAGCATTTTTTAAATATTATCATTAAGTTTTTAAAACAACCTTAAATCTCTGATAGTTTATTTTAAAAGCATAAGCATGTAATGATTTATATATTTCTGCTTCTTTTTTCCCTCCTCTTCCTCTTCCTTACTTCCTTACTTCCTTCCTTCCTTCCTTCTTTCCTTCCATCTGTCCTCCCTTCCTCCCTTCCTTCCTTCCTTCCTTCCTTCCGTCCATCTGTCCTTCCATTCCTTCCTTCATTCCTTCATTCATTCCTTCCTTCCATCTGCCCATTCCTTCCATCTGCCCTTTCCTTCCTTCCTTCCTTCCATCTGCCCTTTCCTTCCATCCTTCCTTCCATCCTTCCTTCCTTCCTTCCTTCTATCTGCCCTTTCCTTCCTTCCTTCCTTCCTTCCATCTGCCCTGTCCTTCCTTCCTTCCTTCCATCTGCCCTTTCCTTCCATCCTTCCTTCCTTCCTTCCTTCCTTCCTTCCTTCCTTCCTTCTTTTTTCCCTCCTCTTCCTCCTCCTCTTCCTCTTCCTCTTCCTCTTCCCAGTAGTGATGAATAAGGAAGTCATGTCCCGCGTGGTGAAGAAGAGGCAGGCGGATCCGAAGGTGGTCCAGTACGTTTGGGCGGCCATCGAGGTGATCCGCAACCAGAAACAAATAGCCAACATGGACAGGATCTCCAAGTAAGTTCAACCACAGCGTTTCATGTTTAAGGCAGGGGTGTCAAACATGAGGCCCGTGGGCCAGAACCAGCCCGCCAAGGGGTCCAATCCGGCCCACTTTCCTTCCTTCCTTCCTTCCTTCCTGTCTTTTTTCCTTATTTCCTGTCTTTTTTTCATTCCTTCCTTCCTTCCATCTTTAGTTCCTGTCTTCTTTTCCTACTTCCTTCCATCCTTCCTTCCTTCCTTCCTTCCTTCCTTCCTGTCTTTTTTCCTTATTTCCTGTCTTTTTTCATTCCTTCCTTCCTTCCATCTTTCGTTCCTGTCTTCTTTTCCTACTTCCTTCCATCTTTCGTTCCTGTCTTCTTTTCCTACTTCCTTCCATCTTTCGTGCCTGTCTTCTTTTCCTACTTCCTTCCATCCTTCCTTCCTTCCTTCCTGTCTTTTTTCCTTATTTCTTGTCTTTTTTTATTCCTACTTCCTACCATCTTTCGTGCCTCTCTTCTTTTCCTTCCTTCCTTCCATTTTTTTTTATGGTCTGGCCCACATCAGATCAAATTGGGCTGAATGTGGCCCTTGAATGAAAATGAGTTTGACACCTCTGTTTTAAGGTCTGCTGTTAAGGAGTTAGGGTTTAAGGTGGTATATTTAAGGTGGACTGGCGGGATCAGGTAGCAGCAAACTTTATTTATAGAGGTTCATGTAATTCGGAGTAAGTTAAAGCATAGCGTTTAATGTTATGGCTTCACTTCATTAATGTTTAAGGTCTGCTGTTAAGGAGTTTATTTAAGGTGGTATATTTAAGGTGGACTGGCGGATCAGGGAGCAGCAAACTTTATTAATATAGGTTACTGTAATTTGAAGTAAGTTAAACCACAGCGTTTAATATTATGGGTTCACTTCATTAATGTTTAAGGCCTGCTGTTAAGGAGTTAGGGTTTAAGGTGGTATATTTAAGGTGGACTGGCGGGATCAGGTAGCAGCAAACTTTATTTATATAGGTTACTGTAATTTGAAGTAAGTTAAAGCACAGCGTTTAATGTTATGGGTTCACTTCATTAATGTTTAAGGTCTGCTGTTAAAGAGATTATTTAAGGTGGTATATTTAAGGTGGACTGGCGGGATCAGGTAGCAGCAAACTTTATTGATAGAGGTTAATGTAATTCAAAGTAAGTTAAGCCATAGCGTTTCATGTTATGGGTTCACTTCATTAATGTTTAAGGCCTGCTGTTAAAGAGTTAGGGTTTAAGGTGGTATATTTAAGGTGGACTGGCAGGATCAGGTAGCAGCAAACCTTATTTATGGAGGTTCATGTAATTCAAAGTGCTGAGAGGGGAAAAGTAAGTTTTAAGGTTTTTCTCTATAGTGCGTAAAGTGAAGAAAAGGAGCAAAAATAAGGATTCATTATCTATACCAAGGGTGTCAAACATGAGGCCCGCTGAGGGGTCCACACCGTCCCACTTTCTATCCTCGGTCTATAGCAGAGGTGTTAAACTAATTTTCATTCAAGGGCCACATACAGTCCAATTTGATCTCATGTGGGCCGGACCATTAAAAAGATGGAGGAAGGAAAAGAAGAAAGGAAGGAAGGAAGGAAGGAAAAGAAGGTCAGATGGAGGAAGGAAGGAGGGAGGGAGGGAAGGAAGGAAGGAGGGAAGGAAGGAAGGAAGGAGGGAAGGAAGGAAGGAAAAAAGACAGGAAGGAAGGAAAGGAAGGTCAGATGGAAGGAAGGAAAGGAAGGTCAGATGGAAGGAAGGAAGGAAGGAAGGAGAGAAGGAAGGAAGGAAAAAAGACAGGAAGGAAGGAAAGGAAGGTCAGATGGAAGGAAGGAAGGAAGGAAGGGAGGAAAAAGGAAGGATGGAAGGAAGTAAAGAAGGAAGGGAGGAAGGAAGGGAAGGTCAGATGGATGGAAGGGAGGAAGAAGGAAGGAAGGGAGGAAGGAAGGAAGGGAGGAAAAAGGAAGGAAGGAAGTAAAGAAGGAAGGGAGGAAGGACGGAGGAAAGAGAGAAGGAAGGAAGGGAAGGAAGGACAGACAGATAAAAAGGGAGGAAGAGTTAAAACAGACGGGGTCAATTTGACCCGGGAGGACGACAGGAAGGTTAATTGAACAAAGGCTTCTGTTATCATGATGATTGATTCATTTAATAGCTGATTAATCATTTAAAGTGATTTATGAAGCTAAAAAACATTAAACACTCACTTCCTGTTTTATTTCTGCTGCTCTCTGAGAAGCTGTGATAACATTTTATAGCTCTAATTAATCAATAAATGAACCTAGATGGAAATAAATGTGAGTTATTTCTCATATTTCAGTCAGTAGTTACCGGTCAGGTATGTGAAGCCTCTCTCAGCTGATTCCTTACTTCCTTCCTTTCTTCCTTTCTTCCTCTCTTACTTACTTACTTACTTACTTACTTCCTTCCTTCTGTCCTTCCTCTCTTACTTACTTACTTACTTCCTTCCTTACTTACTTCCTTCTGTCCTTCCTCCCTTTCTTTCTCTCTTCCTTCCTTCCTTCCTTCCTGTCTTCCTCCCACCCTTTCTTCCTTCCTTCTTTCCTTCCTTCCTTCCTTCCTTCCTTCCATCTGTCCTTCCTTTCCTTCCTTCCTTCCTTCCTTCTGCCCTTTCTTCCTTCCTTCCATCTGTCCTTCCTTCCTTCCTTCCTTCCTTCCTGTCTTCCTCCCACCCTTTCTTCCTTCCTTCCTTCCTTCCATCTGTCCTTCCTTTCCTTCCTCCCACCCTTCCGTCCTTCCTTCCTTCCTTCCTTCCTTCTGCCCTTTCTTCCTTCCTTCCATCTGTCCTTCCTTCCTTCCTTTCTCTCTTCCTTCCTTCCTTCCTTCCTTCCTTCCTTCCTGTCTTCCTCCCACCCTTTCTTCCTTCCTTCCATCTGTCCTTCTTTCCTTCCTTCCTTCCTTCCTTCCTTCTGCCCTTTCTTCCTTCCTTCCATCTGTCCTTCCTTCCTTCCATCTGTCCTTCCTTCCTTCCATCTGTCCTTCCTTCCTTTCTTTCTTCCTTCCTTCCTTCCTTCCTTCCTTCCTTCTTCCCTTCCTGTCTTCTTTTCCTAACATTTTATAGCTCTAATTAATCAATAAATGAACCTAAATGAAAATAAATGTGAGTTATTTCTCATATTTCAGTCGGTAGTTACCGGTCAGGTATGTGAAGCCTCTCAGCTGATTGGAGGTAACGTGAACACCCGAGGGTTAGAAAATATCTCCACACTCACGGAGACGGAGACGGAGACGTGTCGGTACTTGAATCTGCTGCTGCTGAGTCTCATGATCTCTTCTTCTTCTCTGAGTCTTTACAGCTGCAGCTAATCATTATTTTCATCATAGGTTCATCTGTAGATACATTTCTTTGGATTAGCCAGTGCTGTAAAAGTAGAAATAAAGCAGAAAATTAAAGTTTCAGCTATTAAATTGATAACACAGAAGCATTAGTAGCTTTACCTTTTGGTTTATTAGTCTCTTTATAATAAACACTATTGGTTGTGTGTATGGGTGGGAAGCCAGATAGGGATCACTCACCTTTAATGTGTTTTAATTCACATTTTTATTCTACTTGTCATTACCAGCATACATAGAAATAAATAAATATATATATGTATTAGGGCTGTCAAACGATAATTTTTTAAATCGCGATTAATCGCATAATTTCCATAGTTAATCACGATTAATCACGTTTTGAATTGCATGTTTAAAATCCTGTTATTTGACATTTGAAGGCAGTTTTAAGCCCATAATGTAAAGCATTTCTTACCAGAGTGTCTTAACTGGGAATCAATGACGGCTCTGCTGCGACTCCCACACTCCAAAATGGTCCTTTGGTGGAGCTGAGGCTGGCTTGGCTGCACCTGGGTGTTTAGCGTGGAGGTGCTAACTCAAACTCCACGTACTCCGGTGGTAGTTAAACTCCGTTTGACACAGGTTGCATTTTACTTTTGACTTGTCAACTGAAGCGTCTGGAAGTGTTTTAAAGTTAAACAAGCCGTTCAAAAGTCCAGTAGCTCTCTTACTTTCCATCAGCGCGGTAGGTTTACTGCAGGAGGCCACTTCAAAGCATAGCGCTACAGCTAGAGGAGCCGTCTAACGGGGGAGTAGAAGGGACAAAAAGGCTTGCAACATTAAAATGAGATTTAAAAAAATGTATTCAGCAAAAAAAGCCAAATATATTGAATTTAAATGACATAAAGCAGAATAAATCATCATATTTAAGAAGAATGAGTGTTATAATAGTTATTTGTTAGTTGCTTGAAAATGAGTCAGTGTGTATCGATTCATCAGCTGATTATTTAAACTCTGTCTTGAGTTGGCGCACACATACACACACACACACACACACACACACACACACACACACACACACACACACACTATTCATTTCCCTTTAGTTTGTATTCGAGGCTGCACCACAGACACGACGATCAATACTTCTGAATGATTGACAGCTGTTGGCCGGTTCTGCTTCTCACTCATTGCTATTCTCTCCATGAAGCCCAACACACTTTAAAAAAAAAAAAAAAAAATCTTTGCATCCTCCGCTTGAAGAAAACAGACTTTAGACTGCAGGTCTGAGTAGGAGGAGGAGGAAGAGGAAGGGTATTAAATTATTCCCAATATGCAAATTCGATCATAAATCAATCTCCGATCAATCAGTCGTCTTCCTTCCAGACGGCAGATAAAAAAAAAAACTCCACTTGGCTCGTTTCATACGGCGAGTTGGCGAGAAGCTTTGGGAGGCTGGCTGGCTGCCAACCACGGCAGTGCTGGAGAGTTGAGCGGCTGTTGTCATGGCAACAGTAAGCAGTGGTATGCAACGGATAGTCCCAGCCTCCTCCTTCTTCCCTTCACTCCTTCCTCCTTTCTTCCTCTCTCCTTCCTCCACTCCTCCCTTCTTCCTCCCTCCTTCCCTTCCCTTCCTCCTCCCTCCTTCCTTCCTCCACTCCTCCCCTCCTCCCTCCCTTCTTCCTCCCCTCCTCCCTCCTTCCTCCCTTCCTCTCTTCTTCCTTCCTCCTCGTCCTCCCTTCCTCCCTCCTCCTCCCTCCCTCCTTCCTCCACTCCTCACTACTTCCCGTCCTTTTCCCCTCCACTCTTCCCTCCTTTCTCCTTCCTTCCTTCCTCCCTCCTCCCTTCTTGCTCTCTTCTTCCCTCCTCCCTCTACTTCTTCCTCTCTCCTTCCTCCCTTCTTCCTCCCTCCTCCTCTCTTCTTCCTCCCTCCTTCCTCCCTGGCTCTCTTCTTCCCCTCTTCCCTCCTTCCTCCCTTCTTCCTTCCCTCCTCTTTCTCCACTCCTCCCTCCTACCTCCACTCCTCCCTCCTTCTTCCCCTCCTTCCCTCTTTCCCTTCCCTCCTTCCCCCTTCCCCTCCCCCCTCCTTCCTCCTTCCTCCTCCACTCTTCATCCCTTCTTCCTCCCTTCTTCCTCCACTCCTCCTTCCTCCTCCACCCTTCATCCCTTCTTCCTCCACTCTTCCCTCCTTCCTCCCTCCTTCCTCCCTCCTCTTCCTCCCTTCTTCCTCCATTCCCTATCCAGCCCCACCACCGAGCTTCATTTCAACACCAGACCGACTATGTGACGAAGAGGTTAATGACTGTTTTTAAAAGTCAGCGAGCAGAGAGGTGAATTATTAACCACCGTGTGTTTTACTCAGGAGAGGAAACGTAATCCTCCTCTTTCAGCCGCAGCTCTAAAAATCAATTAGTTACTCATTAACGGAGCTAATTGCTAATTTACCAAAACATCTGGGGCATGTTTAAACATCTTTTTTTTTTTACTAAATGAGACTTTAAAATAAACTTTTATAGCATATAAATAACACTTAACAATTTATATAATAATTTAGCAGATCTTTGTCTCTATATCTCTTCATTTTAATGACATTAAAAACTAAAAGGTTGGGTACTTACAGCCGAGTCACATCTGCACCTTTAAAATCAATTAGTTACTCATTAACGGAGCTAATTGCTAATTTACTAAAAAAGATCTGGGGCGTGTTAAACATCTGTCATGAACATATTTCCTTTTTTTTTTTTTTTTTTAACTAAATGAGGCTTTAAAATAAACTTTTATAGACAAAATGATCACATTAACATACAACAAATTCCCTCCTTTCCTTCCTCTCTCTTTCCTCCCTTTCTTCTTTCTTCCCTTCATCCCCTGTTCTGGGATCCTTCTTTCCTTCCTTCCTTCTCTCTTTCTTTCCTCCATCCTTCTTTCATCTGTCCTTCTTTCCTTCCTTCCTTCCTTCCTTCCTTCCTCCTTTCCTTCCTTCTTCCTCCCTTCCTCCCTCCTTTCCTCCCTACCTCCCTCCTACTTCCTTCCTTTCCTTCCTTCCTTCCTTCCTTCCTTCTGTCCTTCCTCCCTCCTTCTCTCCTTCCTCTCTTTCCTCCCTTCCTTCTTTCCTTCCTCCCTTCCTTCTTTCCTTCCTTCATCCCATTTTCTTCCTTCCTTCCTTCCTTCCTTCCTTCCTTCCTTTCCTCCCTTCCTTCCGTCCTTTCCTCCCTCTGTCCTTCCTTCTTTCCTTCCTTTCCTTCCCCCCCACCCTCCTTCCCTCCTACTTCCTTCCTTTCCTCCCTTCCTCCCTTCCTTCTTTCCTTCCTCCCTTCCTTCTTTCCTTCCTTCCTTCATCCCCTTTTCTTCCTTCCTTCCTTTCTTCCTTCTCTCTTTCTTTCCTCCCCCTTCCTTCTCTCCTCTGTTCTTCTTTCTTTCCTTCCTTCCTTCCTTCCTTCTTTCCTTCCTCCCTTCCTTCATCCCCTTTTCTTCCTTCCTTCCTTCCTTCTCTCACCTGACTCCCCCGCTGACACGCCGTCTGCTCCGCTGGCCGTCTGCCACCGTCTGAGGACACATGACCTCGCTGAGTGAAGTTCAAACCTGAGTCTCTATTTTAAATCACATGTGAGCTGAAAGTGAAGCGTTGATACGTGAGACGGTCTGAGCAGCTCTGAGAGTAATTTATGGATCGTCTGGGGTTAAAATTACAGATGTGAGAGGTTAGAGAGGTTTTATATGTAATCTTAAGATTAAAGGAAAGAGGCTCTCTGTCTGATCATGTTTACGGTTATTAAAGCTTCACATTTAAACTGCAGCAGCTGTAATTATAACTTTAGGCTCAACTGGCTTTTCATTATAGTCTTTATTTTTTATTCTGTATTTTTTAATCATATTTGTATTTTGATGATGTTTTAAATGTTTGTTCTACTTTTTTTTTTACATTATTATTCTTTATTTTAGCTTTTTTTGGGGTCTTTTTTATCTCTTTTTTAACCTAGTTTAATTCTAGCTTTTATTTAACTTGTTTTATTTAATTTTTTTCTTATTTTATGTATTTATTTATTTTTTTACTCTAACTTTCAATAAACTTTTTCTCTTATTTTCTATTTTTTTATTTTTTTTTTTTATTTATTTTATTTTATTTATTTTATTTTCTATTCTTTTATTTTTTTATTTTATTTATTTTATTTTATTTTTTTTATTTTCTATTTTTTTTATTTATTTTTTATTTTTTTTATTTATTTTATCTATTTATTTGTGTATACATATTTTTAAATTTTAATTTAATTAAATACTAATTTATTTAAATTTTTTTTTTTTAATTTTCTCTTATTTATTTTACTTTATTTAATTTTTCTAAACATTTTTTATCAGTCTTATTTTCTCTACTTTTAACTACTGTTGTTTAATTAGCTTGCGATGCTAATAGCCGTTAGCATCTTCCTCTGACTCTCCGCTCCTCCCCTGTGCAGGTACCTGAGCCGTGTGTTCGGCATGCACCCGAAGGAGACGGCCCGACAGCTGAGCCTGGCGGTGAAGGACGGCCTGGTGGTGGAGACGCTCACCGTCGGCTGCAAAGGCTCGAAGGCCGGCATCGAACAGGAGGGATACTGGTTGCCTGGCGACGAGATGGTACGTCCAGAAACCAAACTTAACCCTCCTGTTGTCCTCGAGTCAAGGAAGGAAGTTAGGAAGGGAGCAAGAAGGAAGGAAAGGAGGAAGGAAGGAAGGAAGGGACGAAGAAGGAAGGAAGGAAAGGAAAAGGGAGAGGAAAGGAGGAAGGAAGGTAGGAGGAAGGAAGGTAGGAGGGAGGGAGGAAAGGGAGGAAGGTAGGAAAGTAGGAAGGAGGGAGGGATGAAAGAAGGACAGAAGGAAAGGAAGGAAGGAAAGAAGGAAAGAAAGAAAGAAAGAAGGAAGGAAGGATGGATAGAAGGAAGGAAGGATGGATGGAAGGAAGGAAGGAAGGAAGGAAGGAAAGAAAGACAGAAGGAAGGAACGAAGGAAGGAAGGAAAGAAAGACAGAAGGAAGGGAAGAAGGAAGGAAGGAGAGAAGGAAGGAAGGAAGGAGAGATGACACATAGAAAGGAAGGAAGGGAATGAAAGGAAGGGAGGAAGGAAGGAAGGAAAGAAAGGAGGACGACAGGAAGGTTAAAGGAGAGTGGAGTCATATTCTTTCTTAATGTGTTTTTATGTTTTTGCCGTCTTCCTAAAAGACGACGTGATAATTCTACTTCCTGTTTTATTTCCTGATGATGTCATAGATGATTTTTAGCCACTGTCTTTTATACTTTAATTCTTTATTTGGATCCTTGTTAGTTCTCACAAAGTGGTCATTAGTCATAAACAACAATTTAAACATTATACTGATCAATAAAAGAAGAGAGTAAGTGAAATAAGTGAATAAAAAGGTAGAAAATACAAAGTTACATTAAAAAAACAAGGCTAATATTGTTAAGATAGAAACAAAAAATGATTAAAACGTATCCAGATTAATATTTTATAATTTAGTTTTTATAATTAACCTTCATGTCGTCCTCCCGGGTCAAATGGACCCTGGAAATGGACTCTGTTTTGACTCTTCCTTCCTTCCTTCCTTCCTTCCTTCCTTCCTTCCTTCCTTCCTTCCTCCCTCCCTTCCTTCCTGCCTTCCTGCCTTCTTTTCCTCCCTCCCTTCTTTCCTTCTTCCCTCCTTCCTCCCTCCTTTCCTTCTTTCGCTACTTCTTGCTTTCTTTCCTTTCTCCTTTCCTTCTTTCGGTCCTTCCTTCCTCCTTCCTCCCTCCCTCCTTCCTCCCTCCTTTCCTTCTTTTGCTATTTCTTGCTTTCTTTCCTTTCTCCTTTCCTTCTTTCGCTCCTTCCTCCTCCTTCCTCCCTCCTTTCCTTCTTTCGCTCCTTCTTTCTTCCTTCCTCCCTCCCTCCTTTCCTTCCTTCTTCCTTCCCTCCTTCCTCCCTCCTTTCCTTCCTTCCTCCCTCCTTTCCTTCTTTCGCTCCTTCCTTCTTCCTTCCTCCCTCCCTCCTTTCCTTCCTTCTTCCTTCACTCCTTCCTCCCTCCTTTCCTTCTTTCGCTCCTTCTTTCTTCCTTCCTCCCTCCCTCCTTTCCTTCCTTCTTCCTTCCCTCCTTCCTCCCTCCTTTCCTCCCTCCTTTCCTTCCTTCCTCCCTCCCTCCTTTCCTTCCTTCCTTCTTCCTTCCCTCCTTCCTCCCTCCTTTCCTTCCTTCTTCCTTGACTCGAGGACAACAGGAGGGTTAATAAAGAAAGTATTTTATAGGTACTAAAGGGTAGAAAACTAATAAAAATGATGCAATTAAAATGAAATAAAAAGGTTCTTGTCATTGAGCCATAAAAATATTGACTTTACTCATAAACTGCATAATAATTTAAGTATATAATAAATATATAATAACTCATAAAGCATTAAAAATAGTGAATTTAACACCACACATTTGGGTGTCATTGCCCTTTTTTTAAGGTGATTTAAACCACAGCACACTCACAGCAGTAAATGGAGTAAATCTTTATTATTATTATTATTATTATTATTATTATTATAGTGATTAAAGCTGATGAAGAGATATTAGTTAAGAAATCAGAAGAGAATAAACAGAAGAGGCTGAAAAAGTAAAATAAAGGACTTCAGTTATATTAGTGTGAAAATTAGAAACTATAAATCAAATCAGATTTTTTGGCTCCGTAGTGAAACTTTGTTCTTTATTAATATTATTGATTTATTTATTTTCCATCTGAAGTCCTTTTTTTCATTCCTCTCTCTCTCTCTTTCTTTATTTCCCTAGTTAGTTTTAGATAAATGTCTTTTTATACCACCTGTAATAATACAAGATAAAAAATGAACACTTAATGGATTACTGTACAAGGGCTGTTAATGTTTATTTTATATCAGTGCTTTTATTTTGAAGGTGGGTCATACTTTATCAAACTTTAACTTTTAAACTATAAACTCTTCATCATGAATGTGTTTGAATTTTATTGTTATTTATTTCACTGTTGTAGATTAAACTAAGAGAAGTGAAATATTTTTTGCTTTAAACACACAGAACAATAATAATATTAATATATATTATATAAATAAATATTTATAGTGTACTACTTCTAATAATAATGATGATGATAATAAATAATTATAATTAATAATAGTTTTATTTATAATGGAGTATTACAATTGTAATAGTACTACTACTACTACTACTACTACTAATAATAATTAATAATAATATATAGTATTATTATATTGAGCATTTTTCAAGATCCAAGTTACAAACTGCTTCACAAGGTAGCACAAACACAAATCATAAAATAATTATATAAATAAAGAATAAATAAAAACAATTAAATGAATAAAAAAACAACATTTTAACGTAGGAAAAAGCAAAAATAGACAAACTATAATTAAAAGAAGACAAAAGTAAATTAAGGCAAATTAAAAACCAATTAAAATCTTAAGTGTTTTAAGAAGGAACTTAAAAGAGATTAAAAGCTTATTTTCTTTTAAACAGGAAGTTATAAAATAAACTAATAAGAGCGCCTTTAAATATTCACTAAAACATGCAACAACTCATAATTAAATCAATTAAATTAAGATTTTAATTTAATTTTTTTGCCCAACGACCAAATAAGGAGACATAACAACGATTAAAGGAAGCATGCTGGATTTGGGGGGAATTTGCTTGTTGTTGGTTTGTCATCACAAAAAACTTGATTTAACCCTTAAACAGACCTTACTAGTTATGTCATATGCACCTCAAGTAAGGAAGGAAGGAAGGAAGGAAGGAAAGGAGGGAGGAAGGAAGGAAAGGAGGGAGGAAGGGAAGGAAGGGAGGAAGAAGGTAGGAAAGGAAGGAAAGGAAGGAAGAAGGAAGGAAAGGAGGGAGGGAGGGAGGAAGGAAGGAAGGTAGGAAGGAAAGGAAGGAGGGAGGAAGGAAAGGAAGGAGGGAGGGAGGAAGGTAGGAAGGAAGGAAGGGAGGAAGGGTAGGAAGGGAGGAAGAAGGAAGGAAAGGAAGGAGGGATGGAGGAAGGAAGGAAAGGAAGGTAGGAAGGAAAGGAGGGAG
>NC_070589.1:30732749-30758503 GCF_027409825.1 Scomber japonicus
AGCTCCCCAACAGGAAACCGATCTGCTGACTGCCGGCGTCCTGGAGGAGAGAAACGGGATGGATTGATTAACTTTGGGAGCAGACTGTCATGAAAGAAGGAGCGCTTCATGGTCAAGTGATATTTTTGGGGCATCCAAGACTCTGAAAGTAAATATCTTGTTCATTTTCTTAATGTTTAGTGATTGACAGTTTGATGGAGATCAGAGTGGTTGAATGACATTCAGTCCTCACACATAAATAAGCAGTGAGAGGTTTTATGTCTATGTATCGGAACTGGACAGAATGAAGGAAGGACGGGAGGATGGAAGAAAAGGAGGAAGGAGGGAAGAAAAGAGGGAAGGACAAAATAAAGGAACGAAGGACGGGAAGAATGAAGGATGGAAGGAAGGAAGGAAGGACGGGAGGATGGAAGAAAGGGAGGAAGGACAGAAGGAAGGAAAGTCAGAAGGAAGAAAGGGAGGAAGGAGGGAAGAAAAGAGGGAAGGACAAAATAATGGAAGGAAGGACGGAAAGAATGAAGGATGGAAGGAAGGAAGGACGGACAGAATGAAGGAAGGAAGGAAGGATGGAAGAAAGGGAGGAAGGACAGAAGGAAGGAAAGTCAGAAGGAAGAAAGGGAGGAAGGAGGGAAGAAAAGAGGGAAGGACAAAATAAAGGAAGGAAGGACGGAAAGAATGAAGGATGGAAGGAAGGAAGGACGGACAGAATGAAGGAAGGAAGGAAGGATGGAAGAAAGGGAGGAAGGACAGAAGGAAGGAAAGTCAGAAGGAAGAAAGGGAGGAAGGAGGGAAGAAAAGAATGAAGGACAAAATAAAGGAAGGAAGGACGGACAGAATGAAGGAAGGACGGGAGGATGGAAGAAAGGGAGGAAGGACAGAAGGAAGGAAAGTCAGAAGGAAGAAAGGGAGGAAGGAGGGAAGAAAAGAGGGAAGGACAAAATAAAGGAAGGAAGGACGGAAAGAATGAAGGATGGAAGAAAGGGAGGACGGACAGAATGAAGGAAGGAAGGAAGGAAGGATGGAAGAAAGGGAGGAAGGACAGAAGGAAGGAAAGTCAGAAGGAAGAAAGGGAGGAAGGAGGGAAGAAAAGAGGGAAGGACAAAATAAAGGAAGGAAGGACGGAAAGAATGAAGGATGGAAATAAGGGAGGAAGGACAGAATGAAGGAAGGATGGGAGGATGGAAGAAAGGGAGGAAGGACAGAAGGAAGGAAAGTCAGAAGGAAGAAAGGGAGGAAGGAGGGAAGAAAAGAGGGAAGGACAAAATAAAGGAAGGAAGGACGGAAAGAATGAAGGATGGAAGGAAGGAAGGACGGACAGAATGAAGGAAGGAGGGAAGAAAAGAGGGAAGGAAGAAAGAAAGGAAGGAAGGAAGACAGGAAGGAAAGTGGGCCGGATTGTAGTCCTCGGCGGGCCGGTTCTGGCCCACGGGCCGCATGTTTGACACCCCTGTCTTATAGACTAGTTTATGTGCTGTGCTCTCTGTGTGACTCTGACACTGAAAGCTTCCCTCCTTATTTCCTTCTCTCCTTCCTTCTTTGCTCCCCATGATCTTCCTTCTTTCATCTTTCTTCCCTCCCTCCCTCCCTCCCTCTTTTACTACCTTATTTCCTCCCTTCCTCCTTCCCTCCCTCCCTCCTTCCTTCCTTTCTTCCCTCCTTTCCTCCCTACCCTCCTTCTTTCCTCCCTCCTTCCCTCCTTTCCTTCCTTCCTTCCTTCCCTCCTTCCCTCCCTCCCTCCCTCCTTCCCTCCCTCCCTCCCTCCTTCCTTCCTTCCTTCCTTCCTTCCCTCCATTCCTCCCTACCTTCCTTCTTTCCTCCCTCCTTCCCTCCTTTCCTTCCTACCTTCCTTCTTTCCTCCCTTCCTCCCTACCTTCCTTCCTTCCTTCCTTCCCTCCTTTCCTCCCTACCCTCCTTCTTTCCTCCCTCCCTCCCTCCCTAAATAAGCAGTGAGAGGTTTTATGTCTATGTATGGGAACTGGACCTCTTATAGACTAGTTTATGTGCTGTGCTCTCTGTGTGCCTCTGACACTGAAAGCTTCCCTCCTTATTTCCTTCTCTCCTTCCTTCCTTCCTCCCTTCCTTCTTTGCTCCCCATGACCTTCCTTCTTTCATCTTTCCTCCCTCCCTCTTTTACTACCTTATTTCCTCCCTCCCTCCCTCCTTCCTTCCTTCCTCCTTCCTTCCATCCCTCCTTTCCTCCCTACCCTCCTTCTTTCCTCCCTCCTTCCCTCCTTTCCTTCCTTCCTTCCTTCCCTCCCTTCCTCCCTCTTTTACTATCTTCTTTCCTCCCTCCCTTCCTTTCCCCCTTCCTTCCTTCCTCCCTCCCTCTTTTACTACCTTCTTTCCTCCCTCCCTTCCTCCCTCCCTACCCTCCTTCTTTCCTCCCTCCCTCCTTCTTTCCTCCCTCCTTCCCTCCTTTCCTTCCTTCCTTCCCTCCTTTCCTCCCTCCCCTCCTTCTTTCCTCCCTTCCTTCCTTCCTTCTTTCCTCCCTCCCTTCCTTCCTTCCTTCCCTCCCTCCTCCCTCCCTCCCTCCCTAAATAAGGAGTGAGAGGTTTTATGTCTATGTATGGGAACTGGACCTCTTATAGACTAGTTGATGTGCTGTGCTCTCTGTGTGACTCTGACACTGAAAGCTTCCCTCCTTATTTCCTTCCTTCCTTCCTTCCTTCCTTCCTTCCTCCCTCCCTCCCTCCCTTCCTCCCTCCCTCCCTAAATAAGCAGTGAGAGGTTTTATGTCTATGTATGGGAACTGGACCTCTTATAGACTAGTTTATGTGCTGTGCTCTCTGTGTGACTCTGACACTGAAAGCAAAAGATGGTCGGATTGAACCGGTCGGTGATGTTATTTAGTCTGCAGTTGGTTATGAGTTTGGCATTGAGGAAGAAAAATGTACTGGGATTGCAGCTTTCCTCTAGTGCACGGAACAAAGAAGAATGCTCCCCTTTTCAATTATCTTCTTCTTTGCATGTTAAGAAAAAAAAAAAAGAAGAAAGAAGTATGTTTCTAGGCCAGCTTGGCTCTTTATCAGGTGCAGAGGTATCCAAGATTTTTTGGGGCACCAGGACAAGAAAAATGTGCAATGTGCAAACTGATTGTCTGGGAGGAAAAAGAAAAAGAAAAACATTAAAGAGGAGGTGTCACGCACATTTCTAGCTCTGTATTTATATTCTGGGGCTTTCAGATTTCCAGTTAAAAACGCCTTATTCATCTTATACTGATCCTTTACGCAGCCCCTCAGTTCAGCCTCTGTCTGAAACAAGCCGTTTTACCTCCTGTCTCTTTAAGGCCCGCCCTCCCAGTGAGCCCACTCTGTTCTGATTGGTCAGCTTCAACAAAGTGATGTAAGTCCAAGGAGGAAGTAGAGGTAACTTTGCAAGCGTTCAGAGCAGGTTGAAGATTTGGCTTTTGATTTTCAGGGAACATTTTTTAACACTTTTTGACCTGTTTTTGCAACTTTGAACCAAGTTTAAAACAAATATCAAACAACACAAGAGCACAATATGTCCCTTTTAACACACTGTTTTTGACTCGAGACAGCATTACTTGCTAGTTTAAAATTATAAATCATACCTCCAGTCCATGATACATAATATATAAACATGTGTAACTGTAATGGTGACATTTTTACTTAAAAAAACATATTTAAAATGAAAATTATTTTGTTTTTCCAAGGTTTAAATGCATTATCGGTGCAGCTGATAGCAGTAAAACTTGTATTGGAGATTTGCAGGTTAAACACATGTTGCTAACTATTGAGCTTCATGTTGTAGACACATAGTAAACTTGTTTAAATATTATTTCAATGACTGAATCCAGGGTGTATCATGTTTGACAGCATCTCATAGACATATTATAAAAACTATGATGCTTATCCTGATCAGATCCAAGTTTAAGACAAATATCTGATAGAACAGAACAACACAAAAAAAGCACAATATGTCCCTTTTAACACAGTTTTTGACTTGAGATAGCATTACTTGCTGGTCAACTATTATAAATCATACCTCCAATCCATGATACATAATATATACACATGTTAAACTGTAACAGCAACATTTTCACATTAAAAAAATTATTTAAAATGCAAATTACTTTGTTTTTTCCGAAGTTTAAATGCATTATTGGAGCAGCTGATAGCAACAAAGCTTATATTGGAGATTTGCAGGTTAACACACATGCTGTAGATGCATAGTAAGCTTGTTTAAATATTATTTCAATGACTGAATCCAGGGTGTATCATGTTTGACAGCTTATCCTGATCAGATGCCAGTGTAGTAAAGGCAACTAATGCATTCATATTTTTAAAAAGTCTCTGTACGCCTGAATATGTGACAAGAGCATCGGAGGAGAAGCACAAGTTTGCAAAAAAAAAAAAAAGTATTAGTTTATGATATTTCAGCCCTGTTATTAGTTTACAGACGGCTTCAAATCTTCCAGCAGTAAGTGAGACGTGTGCAGGAGTTTTTCTCATTTTTGTTAGAGCTAATAAATGAAAAACAACAATGGTGGAAAGGTGGTAACCCTCATTTCTGTACTAGTGTGGTTCAATGAGTTGTTATTCTGTATGAAAAAAAAAGGAATCCACAATATTTTTTTTTCCAAGTTTAAAGTTCCCCTTTTTCTTTTCCTTTCTTTAGTAAAAGGTTGACATCTATAAAGTAACCGTTTTCTTTGGCCGACACTCTCAAACACACACATCTAACACACACACGTTTGCCCTCCTGATTCTTCCCAGAGGACGTTGCAGCGCTCATCGACAGCCAATCCAAACTATGACTCAAACAAACCTACAACAACATCCACAGATATGTTTCTTCAGAGACATTTGGCTCCGAATACACCTCAATTTGGAGCTCAGTGTCCTCTTTTCTGCACCGAGATTCACCATGACAGCTTCTGATGACTCATGTTGTTAAATATGATCCCCCGGTGAAGAATTAGACCCATTGACTGGTGTGAATTAGTGCTGTTTGACGTGAGGAAAAACTTCTCTGACTGCCTGAGCTCCGACTGTTTTTCAGAGAACTGAAACAAGAGATGTTCTTCATCATTTTCCCTCTCTTCCTTTCCTCCTATCCATCATCTGATCATCGCTGTTGTGGAACTAAAAACGTAATAACATTGTGTAACAACATTTTTTTTTAAACTATGTGACATTCACAGTTTTTGCACTAAGCACCACTTTACTATTGTAACATATAAGCCACTAGTAGGCTTATTGGGTTAATTAAGCAGTATTTAATGATTTGGTACCATGAACAAGAACGCAAATGCTAATTCTAGCTTGATAAATCTAGCTTACTGATGCTAGCTTGCAAAATAAAAAATAATAATGCAATGTTCACCTTTTTTTTGCACTAAGCACCACTATACTATTGTAACATATAAGCCACTAATAGGCTTATTGGGTTAATTTAGCAGTATTTAGTATTTTTTGGTGCCATTAACATCAGGTGACCAGATTTCTGAAATGAAAATCGGGGACATTTTCAATGCAGCGGTGAAAAATCATTACATTTTATCATTATGAAATAAAAAATGGGGACAAGTACTTTTTCATGTCTTTTAACCAGCTTTTATTACACAGTCAGTAGATATTGTACAGTTAGTATCGGCACATGGTCGGCATTGCCTGTGTTTGATGGTGGGACCCAGTGTGATATCTTTTGGGGCCCAAAATCCCTGGTGGCGCCCCTGCAAAAGGTTAATAAATCAAAATGTCAGCACTCACAAATATCATGTGTCAGTAGTGAACAGCAGTGTCAAAAACACAAATATAGAATAATACATGAAAAAAAACATCTCTCTTCCAAATTTAAGAGTCATGTGCAAAGACAGCTGCCAGACCAGTAGCTAGTAAATATCATTAAGATGTAATTTAATAATAATCACCAAGTCAAAACATATAAAAAAGATGTAAGTGGATCACATAATGTGTGCCACTGGAAACAAATGGGTGACATCACCAACCATCCATCCACTGAGGAAGACAAAAATATCTTAGTCTTGTTAGCTTGAGTTATGATAGATTTTTTTGGTCAAAAGTGTCTACTCAACTGAATACTGAACTGATATTTATGACACAAAAGGTGGCAATCAAAGAAGATAGGTGACATTACCGTGATCCCCTCATTCATCCACCTCCGCCTCAGGAGCCTGGATAGAATAAGAGCAGAGGAGAACATGAGAAAAATTGCAAGAACAGAGCCAATCAGCAAGGCTAAACATCAACAAAATGCTACTGTATTAAAATCAAAGCCTACATTTATAAAGTGCACCTACAAAAGTCACTCATCAGGGGGACAGTTCCAGTATAGAAATTGGGCTCATATATTTATCTGTTTCTCCTTCTATCTCCTCTCCTCTCTCACTTTGTCTCTCTGTCTCTCACTCTCCCTCATTCCCTCTTTCTCTCCCTCCCTCTCCTTACCTGATTTGCATATTTCTCAGAAGAATGTATTTTCTTCTGGATGGCTCTGTCTTTGGCCAGCATCTCCATAAACTTAACACAAGGGAGGTTGATGTTTGTCTTTACAATAAGGATGGCCTTGATGGAAGGAACAGTGAACCTATTTCTGCTGTCTGTCCATATGTCATTCATTTGAGAGAACACCCTCTCTACTGGTGCATTACTGCCAGGTAAGCACATGACAACAGACACTAATCTTGCCAGGTTAGTGTGCGGGATGTCATTTTCTTTGAAATGAGTTAATACTGTGCTCCATCTCTGACTGAGTGGTGTCTCAAATTCTCTCCATTTCACAAGTGATTCCCCCTTTAGGAATTCTTGCAGGGCAGAAACTTCATCAAACAAATCATCTTCTTTGATTTGCACATTGGGGCACTTTTCCTGCAGTGTGGCTGTTGCCTTCTGGATCTCTTCGCGCAGGGGTTTGTTTTTTAAAAGGAGACAGTGCAAGTCATTTAAATTGTCTGTATGCTTTCCCCAAGCTTGCAAGTAGTTCACAGCCGTTGTGAAGAAAGATTGAGTGGTTTTGAGAAAGTTTTCTCTTTCAATTGCTGCATTTTCCACAAGCTCCCCCAGCAGTCCTCTGGCCAGTACTGGAATGAAGATGTCATCACGTCTTGCTGTCAATTTTACCTCCACCTGTCTCAGGATTGCAGCTGACTCCACAGCACAGCAGTCCTGCCCTTCAAGCTTCTTGATTGTTTCACTAAATATGGCCAGATTTCCATGGGCGAAGGCAAGCCACAGTTCAGTCAGTGGATCTTCAAACATTCTTTGCAAGACAACAGGGCATTTTTCTTCAGAAAGAAAAAAGGCTTTAAGTGGTGCATACATTTTAAGCACTCTTTCTAGAGCAGGGAGCATGGACAGCCAGCGAACGTTGCTGTGTCCTAAGATGTTCTGATACTCTTGGCCAACAAATTCACAAAAGCTCTTTAATCTTTCCACCCTAACAGTGTAAATATGAAAATATCCAAATATTTTTGTGAGCAGGTACTCTACATCAATGGGAAGGGTGTCTATAGCTGTTTTGGTTGCATTATGGATGATGTGGGCAGGACAACCCAGGCCAATCACCTCCCGCTGCAGTGCATTTTTCACTTTAGTGTGGACATTGACTCTCCCCACCCTATTCAGCCCGCCAAAGTTGGTGTTTGTATTGTCAGCAGAGAATGCCACTACTTTATTTTCCAGTGAGAATTTTTCAATCACTGCCATGATCTCAGCTGCAAGTTCCTCTGCCTTTTCTCCTTTAAGTTGAACAAAATCAAGTAATTTAGTTTCTATGGACATGCTGCCATCATTAACTTTGCAATATCTGACCATTAATGGCAGCAGCTTCACATGTCCATGATTGGATGAATCAATGGACAGGGAAACAAATTCAACCTGCACTAGATCCTGTCTTACCATACTGGTTGCCCATGGTGCGAAGATATTATTTACTATGGCTTCACCTTTGGTCCGGGCACATGAAAACTTTGGCTCATAAAGCTTCTTTGTCAGTTGTGCTGTGCAGTCCATAGAACGGTAACTATGATTATGTTTCATAGTGTGATATGCCAAGATACCCTCCTGCACAGCTAACTCGAACTCCTTTTGGGAAGGCTCTGTCTTCTTATAAAATGTGGTGATAGAGGGCGTAACAGCATTGGCAGTCAGACCTTTTTTATGTTTTTTTGTCTGCTGATGCTCCACCACAGAATATCTCCCCCCACTGGCAATTGAAAAAGAAGACTGGCAAAGGGTGCAGTGGACCACTGTATCATCTTGGCCTGGGCGACAGGGGCGTATAAATGGAAACTCTTGCTGGATTTTTTCAGTAAAATGGCATTTGCGCTTCTTTGAAAGAGCCATCTTCTCCTCTACTCTTCTTGTCTCTCGTCTCTTTTCTCTTCTCCTTCAATGCTTTTCTTTTCTTCACCCTTCTTTCTCTTCTCCTTAGCTTCACTCTGTTGTTTACTTCCTTATTTCTGCCTTTCCACACTGTTCTCCTGCTCTTTTCTCCTTCACTCTGTTGTTTACTTCCTTATTTCTGCCTTTCCACACTGTTCTCCTGCTCTTTTCCTCTTTTCTCCTTCACTCTGTTGTTTACTTCTTTATTTCTGCCTTTCCACACTGTTCTCCTGCTCTTTTCCTCTTTTCCCCTTCACTCTGTTGTTTACTTCCTTATTTCTGCCTTTCCACACTGTTCTCCTGCTCTTTTCCTCTTTTCTCCTTCACTCTGTTGTTTACTTCCTTATTTCTGCCTTTCCACACTGTTCTCCTGCTCTTTTCCTCTTTTCTCCTTCACTCTGTTGTTTACTTCCTTATTTCTGCCTTTCCACACTGTTCTCCTGCTCTTTTCTCCTTCACTCTGTTGTTTACTTCCTTATTTCTGCCTTTCCACACTGTTCTCCTGCTCTTTTCCTCTTTTCTCCTTCACTCTGTTGTTTACTTCTTTATTTCTGCCTTTCCACACTGTTCTCCTGCTCTTCTCCTCTTCTCTCTTTACTATCAGTTTCTCCTATACTTGTCTTCTTCTAATCTACAACAGAGCAACATAGAGATAATATTGTAATATCATTGTAATCTAATATAACAAGTTACACCTTTACTAACATACAAAACAGTGACTCAGGGCATCAGCTAATCAGATGGCCTGCATTTATAGCTACTACAGTCATTGGTTACCCACACAGCACTGTATTCCCACACAACTATCAACCATTGACTTATTATTAATTAATGTATTATTTGAACAGAGTCCTAGGTCCTTATGCCTACGGGAAAATCATATGCTACCAAAGCAGTCTTCCACCTCCCTCTCTTCCAAAACAGAGCCACATACAATGTCGTCACCTGGTCTCATGCTAACGTTAACGTTACAGCTTCACTAATGACAGATATGAAAACATTGTCATAATGTTAACGTTCATTCACTGACTTTTATAACGTTTGGTTAGGTCTTCAGTTCAGATAAACAATCATACTTACTTTAACGTTACATCACTTCACACACACAGCCAAGTCTACTGCCAGTTCACACAAAATAATAATAAGTTCATACACAACATACCATTTATCGCTGCCGTTGGTCTTCTTTTCTCTCCTTTTTGCCGCCTCTAGATTGTAGCTGTTGACGCTGCTGCATCTGGTCGTACGTCCTGATAACGTCTGTACGTCATACGACGTCTCCTCTGGCGATGCGTTTAATGTCTACCGTAATAACTGGTGTTTGAGTCTGTGTGCATTTTCCCCCATTCAGTGTCAAAATCGGGGACATTTTCGGGGACAGGTTTGACCGGGGACAGGTCACCCAAAACGGGGACTGTCCCCGGAAATCGGGGACGTCTGGTCACGCTACATTAACAATAACGCAAAAGCTAATACTAGCTTGATAACGCTAGCTTACTAATGCTAAATAAAAATGCAATGTTCACAATTTTTGCACTTAGCACCACTATACTGTTGTCACATTTAAGCCATCAATAGGTTTATTTGATTAATTTAGCACTCTGTAATGATTTGGTACAGTGAATGCTAACGCTAACTTGCTAACGCTAGCTTGCGAACGCTAGCATGCTAACGCTAGCTTGCAAACTACAGTTAATCATAATTTCTGCTAAGTGCACAACAGCTGTGTTTGATTTGAAACAACACTAACCTGTTGAAATTTGTGCACTATACAAGTACATAGTTACGTGTTTGGATAGTTTATTTAGTCTATTCGAACAATTTATTTTAGTTTATTTAGCCTATTCTTGCTTACTAATGCTAGCTTGCTAACTAGCTGATGATAATTTCCATGTTTGATTTGAGGCACCGCTAACCTGTTGACATTTGTGCACTATACAAGTACATAGTTCACTGCACCAAATCATATTATTCCAGTTTTAAAGACTTGTTTAAACTTATTCAATATTCTACATGTTCTCTTTTATTCAGTACAGTTTTGCATTTGTCCTCACTACTTGCTTTTTGAAGACATCCCTCTGGGATCATGTTTGCTTTCCTTTATTTGGAACAACCCTTGGATACTGTTGATTACTCTGTACATGGTTTGAATAGTTTTCAACAAGTCAAGTCAACAAGATCCTTAAACTTTAGTGCTTTGAGTTTTATGACGGGTGGGTTTGTTGGTGCTCTCTAAGAGGTTTTATTACATATACAGAAGTGTACTAGCAGAAGTATGTGATTTGAGACACAGCATAAATAAAAACCCAGAGAAGCCTCTTAGATTTCTGTTTGTGCAACAGTGAGAGGAGAGTTTGAATCCTGTGTGTAGTTTTGCTTTGGCTGCTAAACTCATCATATATCATGCTGTAGAACAGGGATGTCAAAGGAAGGAAGGAAGGAAGGAAGGAAGGAAGGAAGGAAGGCAGGAAGACAGGAAGGAAGGAAAGAAGGAAGAAAGTAAGGAAAAGATGGAGGAGAAGGAAGAGTAGACATGAATGAAAGACGGAAGGAAGGAAGGAAAGATGGAAGGAAGAAAGGGAGGAAGGACAGATAGAAGGAAGAAAGTAAGGAAAAGAAGGAGGAGAAGGAAGAGTAGACAGGAATGAAAGAAGGAAGGAAGGAAGGAAGTAAGGAAGGAAAGATGGAAGGAGAGATGGAAGGAAAAGATGGAGGAGAAGGAAGAGTAGACAGGAATGAAAGACGGAAGGAAGGAAGGAAGGAAGGAAGGAAGGAGAGATAGAAGGAAGAAAGTAAGGAAAAGAAGGAGGAGAAGGAAGAGTAGACAGGAATGAAAGACAGAAGGAAGAAAGGAAGTAAGGAAGGAAAGATGGAAGGAGAGATGGAAGGAAAAGATGGAGGAGAAGGAAGAGTAGACAGGAATGAAAGACGGAAGGAAGGAAGGAAGGAAGGAAGGAGAGATAGAAGGAAGAAAGTAAGGAAAAGAAGGAGGAGAAGGAAGAGTAGACAGGAATGTAAGACGGAAGGAATGAAGGAAGGAAGGAAGGAAGGACACAGCATAAATAAAAGACCAGAGAAGTCTCTTAGATTTAGCTATTTGTGCAACAGTGAGAGGAGAGTTTGAATCCTGTGTGTAGTTTTGCTTTGGCTGCTAAACTCATCATATCTCATGCTGTAGAACAGGGATGTCAAAGGAAGGAAGGAAGGAAGGAAGGAAGGAAGGAAGGAAGGACACAGATAGAAGGAAGAAAGTAAGGAAAAGAAGGAGGAGAAGGACAGAAATGAAAGACGGATGGAAGGAAGGAAGGAAGGGAGGGAGGGAGGAAGAAAGGGAGGAAGGACACAGATATAAGGAAGAAAGTAAGGAAAAGAAGGAGGAGAAGAAAGAGTAGACAGGAATGAAAGACGGAAGAAAGGACGGAAGGAAATAAGATGGGAAGGAAGGAAAGACAGGCAAAAGGAAGGAAGGAAGAAAGGTAGGAAAGAGAGCCAGAACCGGCCCGCCGAGGGGTCCAATCCGGCCCACTTTCCTTCCTTCCTTCTTTTCATCCCTCCTTCCTTCCTTCTGTCCTTTCATCTGTCCTTCCTTCCATATTTCCTTTCTCCCTTTCTTTTCTTCCTGTCTTCTTTTCGTTCCTTTTATCCTTCCTTCCATCCATTCCTTATTTCCTTTCTTTCTTCCTTCCTTCATTCTGTCCGTCCATCATATCTTTCTTCCCTCCCTCCTTCCTTCCATCTTTCTTTCCTGTCTCCCTTTCGTTAGTTTGTTCCTTTTTTTCTTCCCTCCTTCCTTCCATCTTTTTAATGGTTTGGTTACCTCTGCTTTAGATAGAAGGATAAATGAGAGTAATCAACATGTTACAGAAGCCAATAATGTGGTCCTCCCGGGTCAAATTGACCCCGTCTGTTTTCACTGTTCCTTCCTTCCTTCCTTCCTCCTTCTCTCTTTCCGTCCTTTCGCTTGCTTCCCTTGCTTCTTTCCTCTCTCCATCTCCCTTTCTTCCTTCCTTCAGTCCTTTCTCCCTCCCTCCTTCCTTCTTTCCTCCCTCCCTATTACCTTCCTCCCCCCCCCCCCCCCCCTCCTTCCTTCCTTCCTTCCTTCCTTCCTTCCCTCCTTTCCTTCCTTCCTCCCTTCCCTTCCCTTCCCTTCCCTTCCCATGCAGTTAAGGTGAGGGTTAGATATTTAAAAGCAGCAGCTGTCTTGGAGCTAGTTGACTTTTGTTATCATTAACCAAGTCGACACTCTTAACCTCCGGCTCTAAGTGCTCTGAGTTGCCTCAACTTCCGTCCTCTTTTCCTTTCTCCCTCCTACCTTCCTTCCTTATTTCCTCAGCCCTTTCTTCCTTCCTTCTTTCCTTCCTTCCTTCCTTCCTCCCTCCCTCCTTCTCTCTTTCTTTCCTTCCTCTCTATTTCCTCCTTTCCTTCTTTTCTTCCTCCATCCCCCTTTCTTCCTTCCTTCCTTCCTCCCTCCCTCCTTATTTCCTTCCCTTCCTTCTTTCATGTCCTTCTTTCCTTCCCTCCTTCTTTCCTTCCTTCCTTCCTCCCTTCCTCTTTTCCTTTCTTTCTCCTACCTTCCTTCCTTCCTTCCTCCCTCCCTCCTACTTTCCTTCCCTTCCTTCTTCCCTGTCCTTCTTTCCTTCCTTCCTTCTCTCTTTCTTTCCTCCCCCCTACCTTCCTCCCTTCCTTCTTCCCTTCCTCTTTTCCTTCCTCCCTCCTTCTCTCTTTCTTTCCTTCTTCCCTCCCTCCTTCTTTCCTTCCTCCCCCCTACCTTCCTCCCTTCCTTCCTTCTATCCTTCCTCCCTCCTCTTTTTCTTTCTCCCTCCTACCTTCCTTCCTTCCTTATCTCCTCGGCCCTTTCTTCCTTCTTTCCTTCCTTCCTTCTTTCCTTCTTTCCTTCCTTCCTTCCTTCCTCTTTTCCTTTCTCCCTCCTACCTTCCTTCCTCCCCTCCCTTAGATATTTAAAAGCAGCAGCTGTCTTGGAGCTAGTTGACTTTTGTTATCATTAACTAAGTCGACACTCTTAACCTCCGGCTCTAAGTGCTCTGAGTTGCCTCGACGGAGCCCGAGAGACGTTAATCATCCTTAAAGTCGCTGGCAGATATTTGCAGGAAAACAAGTGGAAATTTACACAATCTACGACAAGCCAATAAAACACACCTGCAAGAAATCTGTGAGGAGTTTATAATGTGGAGATTTCTGTTAACACTGTCAGAGAGAAGCTGAGGAATGAGGGAATGAGTTTTAAACAGTTTGCTTTTCCTTTCGTTATTTGTATCGACTACTTTTCTTTTTCCCCGTCTGTTTTGACTGTTCCTACTTTCCTTCCCTCCTTCCTTCCTTCCTCCCTCACTTCCTTTCTTCCTTCCTTCCTTCCTCCATCCCCCTTCCTTCCTTCCTTTTGTCCTTGCTTCCTTCCTTCCTCCCTCCCTCCTCTCTCCTTTCCTCCCTCCCTCTTTCTCTCTTTCTTTCCTCCCTCTACCTTCCTCCCTTCCTTCACTCCTTCCTTCTTTCCTTCACTCCTTCTTTCCTTCTCTCTTTCTTTCCTCCCCCTACCTTCCTTCCCTTCCTTCTCTCTTTCTTTCCTCCCCCTACCTTCCTCCCTTCCTTCTTTCCTCTGTCCTTTTTTCCTTCCATCCTTCCTCTTTTCCTTTCTCCCTCCTACCTTCCTTCTTCCTCCCTCATTCTCTCTTTCTTTCCTCCCTCCCTTCCTTTCTTCCTTCCTCCATCCCCCCTTCTTCCTTCCTTCTGTCCTTCTTTCCTCCCTCCTTCTTTCCTTCCCTTCCTTCTTTCCTCCCTCCCTCTTTCTCTCTTTCTTTCCTCCCCCTACCTTCCTCCCTTCCTTCTTTCCTCCCTCCCTCTTTCTCTCTTTCTTTCCTCCCCCTACCTTCTTTCCTCTGTCCTTCTTTCATTCCCTCCTTCCTTCCCTTCCTTCCTTCCTTCCTGCCTTCCTCTTTCTTTAATTTTTCCTTTGTTCTTCCCCTCCTTCCCTCTTTCTTTGCTCCCTCTTCCTTCCATACTTCCTTCCTTCCTCCCTCCTTACTCTTTTCCTTCCTTCCTTCCTCCCTCCTTTCCTTCCGTCCCTCTTTTCCTCCTTACTCCTTTCCTTCCTTCCTTCCTCTTTTCCTCCTTTCATTCCTTCCTCCCTCCCTCCTTACTCCCTTCCTTCCTCCTTTCCTCCCTCCTTACTCCTTTCCTTCCATCCAGGATAATGCGTGTTGTCTGTTGAGTTCACACTACATGATTTCATCTCTGATTTTCTACTCACTGACTCACTTTTTTTTAGAGATTGCTAACATAAGGCTCAGATCAGAGGCAAAGCAGCGCTGCCTGGATCGCTATGTGTGAACTGTTCAAAGACGTAATCCGAGAGCTCACCGATGCCTTCGCAGACTGCTGAAAGATACTAAACAGGCTAAAATATCTGGACTTGCTAAGGGAGTCCAAATCCTGCCGTGTGAAGTGTTGTGATTGGCAATGAAGACCATATTCTGATAGCAAAGCCTTGTTCTCACCGACCCGTAATATGAACAGGCTGTTTTCATTTCAAAGATATGTCTGTACTTTATTTACTGTAAGTTATGTGCAAGGTATTGTGTCATTTCCTGTTTGATAATAAATTTGGAGACTAGATTGACTTGTTTGAGAGCACAAACCAACAATGACTTCAAGATTCCTGATTCAAGAACTAGTTTTTTATGTTTCTGTTTAGCTTTTGGATGTATTTGTTGGTATTTCTTTACTCTTAACCAGGTGGGGAGCTCTGGTCCTCTGAAATGAGGCCAACCAGGAAGTAACTTAGAGCTGCGTTCTATCAAAAGGCCACCAGGGGGCGACCGTCTCTATACAAGTCAATGGAGAATTCGCCAACTTCTCACTTGATTTCTAACCTCAGTAAACGTTTTCAAAATGTGTTTATGGTCTCAATCGCTAGTTTAAAGCCTTCTTCAATGCAGTATGATGTTCATTTGGGACATTTTGGCCTCCCTGATTTTATATGTGACGATAAAGCAGGGTATGCATTAGGGCGTGGCTACGTCCTGATTGACAGGTTGATTGACCAATGTCCTCGAGATCCAACCCTCGCAACCATAGCAACCTCCCCGCTCCGCCCATGGCACCGCCTCATGCCCATATAAGTAGAATCTGTGTTTTTATTTTTCCCAGCATGCACCTGAAATTTTCAAGATGGCGCTGCCCAGATCCAAAACTATTGACTTCCGAGCAGCAGTCCTACATGTATTATTTTGCAGTGTGACCGTGACATTACCTTCTTGGTCAGCGGTACTTCTATCGGCACGGGAACGACCTCGGCTAGCAGGCACCCGTAGAAAGCCGTCATGAAGGCAGCAGGGTCGTTGTTCGGGAAGACCAGCGCCACCTACAGGTAGGAGGAGACAGGACAGAAGAATTAGGAGAGAGATTGTGGGATTCTAGTTAGGTTTGTTAACCTGTGTGAGCCTCCCGGGTCAAATTGACCCACTCTGTTTTGACTGTTCCTTCTTTCTTCCCTCCCTCCTTGTCTCTTTCTTTCCTCCCTCCTACCTTCCTTCTTTCCTTTCCACCTTCCTTCCTCCCTCCCTCCCTCCTTGTCTCTTTCTTTCCTCCCTCCTACCTTTCTTCTTTCCCTTCCTCCCTCCTTCCTTCTTCCTACCTCCCTCCTTTCCTTCCTTCTTTCCTTTCTTCCCTCCTTTCCTTCCTCCCTCCTCCCTCCCTCCCTCCTTCCTCCCCTCCCTCCTCCCTCCCTCCTTCCTCCCTCCCTCCCTCCTTCCTTCTTTCCTTTCCTCCCTTCCTTCCTTCCTTCCTCCCTCCCTTCCTTCCTCCCTCCTTTCCTCCCTCCCTTCCTTCCTTATTCCTCCTTTCCTTCCTTGACTCGAGGACAACAGGAGAGATAAAGCAGACAGTCATATTTTTATTTAAATACACTCATTTGAAATGTACCAACACAGAAAAAGTAGGCGAGGTCAGAGCAAAAGAGTCAGAAAATGAAAAAAGAGAAGTGCTTGCAGCCTGTTTTGTGTATGTGATGATGAAAGACGCTGATATGGACTGTCGCCAGAGAGCCAGAAGTTTGTCCGTGCAGCTGATGGGTCTTATCAGGAAATAATAAAGCTGAATCTCTTAGTGGCTTCTGGTAAACATCTCTCTCTCTCTCTCTCTCTCTGTCTGTCTCTCTCTTTCTCTCTCTCTCTCTCTCTGTCTCACTCACTCTCTCTCCCTCTCTCTCTTTCTCTCTCTGTCTCTCTCTCTCTCTCTATATATATATATATATATCTTCCTCCGTCTCTCTCTCTTTCTCCCTCCCTCCCTCTCCATCCCACCCCTCTCTCTCTCCCTCTCCCTCCGTCTCTCTCTCTCGCTCTCTCTCCATCCCTCCCCCCTCCCCCCTCCTCTCTCTCTCTCTCTCTCTCTCTCTCTCCCTCCCGCTATAAAGCATTCAGTCACTGTCGATATCTCTCAATCACTCACGTTTAATTATTTGTCCTCTTCTTTCTCTTCCTGTTATATTCTATGGTGTAACTCTGGTTCTGAAAAGTGCTTCAAAAACTTTATTTACCTTATTTCCATTTCCATTATTTTTTTTCTTTCCATTCTCACTCACTCTGTTTAACTTCCTTCAACATTTCTCTCTCTCTCTCCAGTCTCTCCCCCTCTGTGTGTTTTATCGCCCTCATTCTTTCTCGCTCTCTCTATCTCTCTGTTTCAGCTCATTTCACTTCAGTGCAAACAGTTTTACTGGCACAATGAGGTTTATATTGAACTGCCAAAAAGTCTTATATAACAGAAGCAAATATGAAAACAAACCTCTGGAGGTGCAGAGAACAAGAAACTGCAAGAAAAATAAGCCGTTTATATTATGAATGGAATAAAAAAGTAGGTGCAAAAATTGAGTTATCATTTGTTTCTTTATGCATTCAAACTATAATTGGTGTTAAAAGTGTGAAGGAGCTGAAAGGTCTGGACAGGGTTTACTGTGCTATTGCAAACATATGTGAGTATTTCAATTACAAAAACTCATTTATAGGGAGGGAGATTTTTTTAATCTGACATAAAACTCCTGAATCAACTAATGCTTGAACGAACGTGTGCCGATATCTTTATTAACCCTCCTGCTGTCCTCGAGTTAAGGAAGGAAGGGAAGAAGCAGGAAGGGAAGGAAGGAGGAGGGAAGGGAGGAAAGGAAAGAAATGAGGAAGGGAGGGAGGAAGGAAGAAGGAAGGAAAGGAGGGAGAAAGGAAGGGAAGGAGGGAGGAGGGAAGGGAGGAAGAAGGAAGCAAAGGAGGGAGAAAGGAAGGGAGGAAAGAAGGAAAGGAGGGAGGGATGAAGGAAGAAGGAAGAAAAGGAGGGAAAAAGGAAGGGAGGAAATGAGGGAAGGAAGAAGGAAGCAAAGGAGAGAGAAAGGAAGGGAGGAAATGTGAAGGGTAAGGAGGGAAGAAGGAAGGAAAGAAAGAATGGAGGAAGGAAGGCAGGAAAGGAAGGGAAAGAATGAAGGAAGGAAGGTAGGAGGGAGGGAGAGAGAAAGGAAAAGAGGAAGGGAGGAAAAGAAGGACAGAGGAAAGAAGGAATGAAGGAAGGAAGGACCTCTGGAGGTGCAGAGAACAAGAAACTGAAGAAAGAAAAATAAGCCGTTTATATTATGAATGGAATAAAAAAGTAGGTGCAAAAATTGAGTTATCATTTGTTTCTTTATGCATTCAAACTATAACATGCAGGGGTTGGTGTTAAACGTGTGAAGGAGCTGAAAGGTCTGGACAGGGTTTACTGTGCTATTGCAAACATATGTGAGTATTTCAATTACAAAAACTCATTTATAGGGAGGGAGCTTTTTTTTCTGCAGTAGGTTTTTTTTTATCTGACATAAAACTCCTGAATCGACTAATGCTGCCTTGAACGTGTGCCGATGTCTTTATTAACCAGCCTGTTGTCCTCGAGTTAAGGAAGGAGGAAAGAAGGAGGGAGGGAAGGAGGGAGGATGGAAGGGAGGAAATGAGGGAGGGAGGGAGGGAGGAAAGAAAGGAGGGAGGAAGGAAGCAAGGAAAGAAAGAAAGGAGGGAGGAAGGAAGGGAGGAAGGAGGAAAGAAGGAGGGAAGGGAGGAAAGGAAATAAATGAGGAAGGAAGGAAGAAGGAAGGAAAGGAGGGAGAAAGGAAGGGAGGAAATGAGGGAGGAAGGAAGAAAGGAAAGAAAGGAGGGAGGGAGGAAGGAAGGGAAAGAATGAATGAAGGAAGGTAGGAGGGAGGGAGAGAGAAAGGAAAAGAGGAAGGGAGGAAAGAAGGAAATGCTTGAACATGTGCCGATGTCTTTATTAACCCTCCTGCTGTCCTTGAGTTAAGGAAGGAAGAGAAGAAGCAGGAAGGGAAGGAGGGAGGAGGAAGGAAGGAAGAAGGAAGGAAAGGAGGGAGAAAGGAAGGGAGGAAATGAGGGAGGGAGGAAGGAAGGAAAAAAAGGAGGGAGGGAGGAAGGAAGGGAGGAAAGGAAGGGAAAGAATGAATGAAGGAAGGTAGGAGGGAGGGAGAGAGAAAGGAAAAGAGGAAGGGAGGAAAGAAGGAAATGCTTGAACCTGTGCCGATGTCTTTATTAACCCTCCTGTTGTCCTCGAGTTAAGGAAGGAAGGGAAGAAGCAGGAAGGGAAGGAGGGAGGAGGGAAGGGAGGAAGGAGGAAAGAAGGAGTGAAAGGAGGAAAGGAAAGAAATGAGGGAGGGAAGAAGGAAGGGAGGAAAGGAAGGGAAAGAATGAATGAAGGAAAGGAAGGAATGAAGAAAGGAGGGAGGAAGGAAGGAAGGAAAGGAAGGGAAAGAATGAATGAAGGAAGGTAGGAGGGAGGGAGAGAGAAAGGAAAAGAGGAAGGGAGGAAAGAAGGAAATGCTTGAACGTGTGCCGATGTCTTTATTAACCCTCCTGTTGTCCTCGAGTTAAGGAAGGAAGGGAAGAAGCAGGAAGGGAAGGAGGGAGGAGGGAAGGGAGGAAGGAGGAAAGAAGGAGTGAAAGGAGGAAAGGAAAGAAATGAGGGAGGGAAGAAGGAAGGGAGGAAAGGAAGGGAAAGAATGAATGAAGGAAAGGAAGGAATGAAGAAAGGAAGGAAGAAGGAAGGAGGGAGGAAGGAAGGAAGGAAAGGAAGGGAAAGAATGAATGAAGGAAGGTAGGAGGGAGGGAGAGAGAAAGGAAAAGAGGAAGGGAGGAAAGAAGGACAGATGAAAGAAGTAAGGAAGGAAGGAAAAAAGCAAGGAACAAAGGAAGGAAGGAAGGAAGGAAAGAAAGAGAGAAGGAAGGACGGAAGGAAAGAAGGAAGGAAGAAAGGAATGAAGGAAAGAAGGACGGAAGAAAGGAAGGAAGGAACGAAGGAAGGAAGGGAGGAAAGAAGGAACAGTCAAAACAGACGGGGTCAGTTTGACCCGTGGAGGACGACAGGAAGGTTAATATGGAGAACAGGATCTTTTAACTCCTACTGATGTCACAGCTGTTGATGTTTGACTGCTGCAGTGATTCATTCTTCATTTTAAGATCCCATCTCCGCCATGAGTCCTAATCTGAAACATACTTTCTGTCAAAAGAAGGTTTTCTATCTTTCTATCTTCCATCTTTGCACACAAGACATGAACATAACAACCAGACTCAAAAGAGGAAGGGGAGGAAAGAAGGACATGCTTGAACGTGTGCCGATGTCTTTATTAACCCCCCTGTTGTTCTCAAGTTAAGGAAGGAAGGGAAGAAGCAGGAAGGGAAGGAGGGAGGAGGGAAGGGAGGAAGGAGGAAAGAAAGACATGCTTGAACGTGTGCCGATGTCTTTATTAACCCTCCTGTTGTCTTCTAGTTAAGGAAGGAAGGGAAGAAGCAGGAAGGGAAGGAGGGAGGAGGGAAGGAGGGAAGGGAGGAAAGGAAAGAAATGAGGGAGGGAGGAAGGAAGGAAGAAGGAAGGAAAGGAGGGAGAAAGGAAGGGAGGAAATGAGGGAGGGAGGAAGGAGGAAGGAACAGAGGAAAGGAAGGGAAAGAATGAATGAAGGAAGGTAGGAGGGAGGGAGAGAGAAGGGAAAAGAGGAAGGGAGGAAGGAAGGAAAGAAAGAGAGAAGGAAGGAAGGAAAAAAGGAAGGAAGGAAGGAAGGAAGAAAAGAAGGAAGGAAGGAAGGAAGGAAGGAAGAAAAGAAGGAAGGCAGGAAGGAAGAAACGAAAGAAGGAACGAAGGAAGGAACGAAGGAAAGAAGGAAGGAACGAAGGAACGGAGGAAGGAAAGAAGGAAGGAAGGAATGAAGGAATGAAGGAATGAAGGAAGGAAGGAAGGAAAGAAGGAAGGAAGGAAGGAAGGAAAGAAGGAAGGAAGGAAGGAAGGAAGGAAGGCAGGAAGGAAGAAATTAAAGAAGGAAGGAAGGAAGGAAGGAAGGAAGGAAAAAAGGAATGAAGGAAAGAAGGAAGGAAGGAAGAAAAGAAGGAAGGAACGGAGGAAGGAAGGAAAGAAAGAAAGAAGGAAAGAAAGAAAGAGAGAAGGAAGGAAGGAAGGTTTCTATCTTTCCATCTTTGCACACAGGACATGAACATAAGAACCAGACTCAACATGTTTCTATATAACGTCACATCAGTGAGTCGTTATCTCTCCCGCTCGGCCATGTTGGATCCAGCTGGGCTCCAGTTGCATGTTGTGATGATAACAGTGTGCCTCGGCTTAAGTGCTGTTTAATAGCTTCCATACACTGAATTGGACTGTGTGTGTGTGTGTGTGTGTGTGTGTGTGTGTGTGTGTGTGTGTGTGTGTGTGTGTGTGTGTGTGTGTGTGTGTGTGTAATGATACTTTGACAGGACTAATGTTGACATGTGGGAGGGAGGGGGGAAGGGAAGGTAGAAGGAAGGAAAGGAGGGAGAAAGGACGGGAGGAAATGAGGGAGGGAGGAAGGAGGGAAAGAAAGGAGGGAGGACGGAAGGAAAGAAAGGAGGGAGGAAGGAAGAGAGGAAAGGAGGGGACAGAATGAATGAAGGAAAGAAAGGAGGGAGGAAGGAAGGGAGGAAAGGAAGGAAAAGAATGAATCAAGGAAGGTAGGAACGAAGGAAGGAAGGAATGGAGAAAGGAAGGAAGGAAAGAAGGAAGGATGGAAAGAAGGAAAGAAGGAAGGAAGGAAGGAAGGAAGGAAGGCAGGAAGGAAGGGAGGAAAGGAAGGGAAAGAATGAATGAAGGAAGGTAGGAGGGAGGGAGAGAGAAAGGAAAAGAGGAAGGGAGGGAAGAAGGATGGAGGAAAGAAGGAACGAAGGAAAGAAGGAACGAAGGAACGAAGGAAGAAAGGAATGAAGAAAGGAAAGAAGGAAGGAAGGAAGGAAGGAAGGAAGTGAGGAAATGAGGGGGGGAGGAAGGAAGGAAAAAAGGAGGGAGGAAGGAAGGAAGGGAGGAAAGGAAGGGAAAGAATGAAGGAAGGTAGGAGGGAGGGAGAGAGAAAGGAAAAGAGGAAGGGAGGAAAGAAGGATGGAAGAAAGAAGGAACGAAGGAAAGAAGGACGGAAAGAAGGGAGGAAGGAAGGAAGGAAGGAAGGAAGGAAGGAAAGGAGGTAGAAAGGAAGGGTTGTTGTAAGTGCTGTTTAATAGCTTCCATACACTGAATTGGACTGTGTTTCTCTCTCTCTGTGTGTGTGTGTGTGTGTGTGTTTCTCTCTGTGTGTGTGTGTGTGTGTGTGTGTGTGTGTGTGTGTGAGTGTGTGTGTATGTGTGTAATGATACTTTGACAGGACTAATGTTGACATGTGGGAAATGAGGGAGAGAGGAAGGAAGAAGGAAGGAAAGGAGGGAGAAAGGAAGGGAGGAATTGAGGTAGAAGGAGGAAGGAAGGAAAGAAAGGAGGGGGGAAGGAAGGGAGGAAAGGAAGGGAGGAAGGAAGGAAAGAAAGGAGGGAGGAAGGAAGGGAGGAAAGGAAGGGAAAGAATGAATGAAGGAAGGTAGGAGGGAGGGAGAGAGAAAGGAAAAGAGGAAGGGAGGAAAGAAGGATGGAGGAAAGAAGGAACGAAGGAAAGAAGGAACGAAGGAAGAAAGGAATGAAGAAAGGAAAGAAGGAAGGAAGGAAAGAAGGAAGGAAGGAAAGGAAGGGAAAGAATGAATGAAGGAAAGAAAGGAGGGAGGAAGGAAGGGAGGAAAGGAAGGGAAAGAATGAATGAAAGAAGGACGGAAAGAAGGGAGGAAGAAAGGAAGGAAGGATGGACGGAAGGAAGGAAGGAAAGAAGGAACGAAGGAAGGAAGGAATGAAGAAAGGAAGGAAAGGAGGGAGAAAGGAAGGGTTGTTGTAAGTGCTGTTTAATAGCTTCCATATACTGAATTGGACTGTGTTTCTCTCTCTGTGTGTGTGTGTGTGTGTGTGTGTGTGTGTGTGTGTGTGTGTGTGTGTGTGTGTGTGTGTGTGTGTGTGACTTTGACGGGACTAATGTTAACATGTGGGAAATGAGGGAGAGAGGAAGGAAGAAGGAAGGAAAGGAGGGAGAAAGGAAGGGAGGAAATGATGGAGGGAGGAAGGAAGGAAAGAAAGGAGGGAGGAAGGAATGAAGGAAGGAAGGAGGAAGGAAGGGAGGAAAGGAAGGGAAAGAATGAATGAAGGAAAGAATGAGGGAGGGAGAGAGAAAGGAAAAGAGGAAGGGAGGAAAGAAGGACAGAGGAAAGAAGAAACAAAGGAAGGAAGAAACAAAGGAAGAAAGGAATGAAGAAAGGACGGAAAGAAGGGAGGAAGAAGGAAGGAAGGATGGATGGAAGGAAGGAAGGAAGGGAAAGAATGAATCAAGGAAGGAAGGAGGGAAGGAAAGGAAGGGAAAGAATGAATCAAGGAAGGAAGGAACGAAGGAAGGAAGGAATGAAGAAAGGAAGGAAGGAAGGAAAGAAGGAAGGATGGAAGGAAGGAAAGAAGGAAGGAAAGAAGGAAGGAAGGAAAGAAGGAAGGAAGGACGGAAAGCAGGGAAGAAGGGACGAAAGGAGGGAGGAAGGAAGGAATGAAGAAAGGAAGGAAGAAAGGAAAGAAGGAAGGAAGGAAAGAAGGAAGGAACGAAGGAACGAAGGACGGAAAGAAGGGAGGAAAGAAGGACAGAAAGAAGGGAGGAAGGAAGGAAGGAAGGAAGGAAGGAAGGAAGGAAGGAAAGGAGGGAGAAAGGAAGGGTTGTTGTAAGTGTTGTTTAATAGCTTCCATATACTGAATTGGACTGTTTCTCTCTCTCTGTGTGTGTGTGTGTGTGTGTGTGTGTGTGTGTGTATGTGTGTGTGTGTGTGTGTGTGTGTGTGTGTGTGTGTGTGTGTGTGTGTGTGTGTGTGTGTGTGTAATGATACTTTGACGGGACTAATGTTGACATGTGCAGGTCTCATTAGAAACGTTCAGGTTTCATCTCTCAGTGAGAAAAGGAAAGAAGGGGAAATTACTCTTTGTTTCTCTGTGTGTGTGTGTGTGTGTGTGTGTGTGTGTGTGTGTGTGTGGTGTGTGTGTGTGTAAAGTTTATGTTACTACGAGCCTCATAGTTTGTGTTTCTTGTAGCAAAGAAACCAAAGCTGTTGGAAGTAGGAGTGCGGAGGGAGCTGCCAGTATCCCCAACACTCCTTATAGTTGCAAGTTTTTAATGATTTTTTTTGTTGGGGGGGGGGGGGGTTTGGAGAGGGGGGGGGGTTTCTTTTGTGTTACACTCAAGCAGCAACAACCACAGCTTGAGGTTGAAGCCACTGTGGAATGACGGCTGCCAAGATGCCCTTATTGCCCCCTATTCAAAAAAGTCTTAACTTCTCTCTAGAAATACTAAGGCAGTGATTTTTAGGTCTAAATCTCTAAATTCAGGCCCTCTAATAACTGTGCTGGTCTTCATTTTGGACATTATTTCATTATTGATAAGCTTTGATATCTGCCATGTGGGTGTTGATTGACAGCTGTGATTGACAGTTGGGTCACCTGCTGCTGAGTCAGACTATTATCGCCAAATTTAGGTAAGTTAGTTGCCCTGGTTGAACAAAGTAGCTAATTAGTTCTCACTTACGTGGAAGTAACTTAGAGCTGCATTCTATCAAAAGGCCACCAGGGGGCGACCGTCTCTATACAAGTCAATGGAGAATTCACCAACTTCTCACTTGATTTCTAACCTCAGTAAACGTTTTCAAAATGTGTTTATGGTCTCAATCGCTAGTTTAAAGCCTTCTTCAATGCAGTATGATGTTCATTTGGGACATTTTGGCCTCCCTGATTTTATATGTGACGATAAAGCAGGGTATGCAATTAGGGCGTGGCTACGTCCTGATTGACAGGTTGATTGGCCCAATGGTCCTCGAGATCCAGCCCTCGTAACCATAGCAACCTCCCGCTCCGCCATGGCCCCGCCTCATGCCCATATAAGTAGGTATGAGGCAGGTTAACCCTAACCCTAACCCAGCATGCACCTGGCTTCCGAGCAGCAGTCCACAAACCAATGGGTGACGTCACGGATGTTACGTCCATTTCTTTTATACAGTCTATGGTCGCTCTCACTGGAGCCCGTACCATGATACTACAAAATGACCTTTCCTCCTTCCCTCCTTTCCTTCCTTCCTTCCTCTTTCCTTCCTTCCTTCCTCCCTCCTTTCCTTCCTTCTTCATTCCTTCTTCCTCCCTTCCTCCTTTCCTTCCTTTCCTTCCTTCCTCCCTCCTTTCCTTCCTTCTTCCTTCTTCCTTTCCTTCCTTCTTTCTTCCTTCCTCCCTCCTTTCCTTCTTTCCTTCTTCCTCCCTTCCATCCTTCCTTCCCCTCTCCTTTCCTCCCTTCCTTCTTCCTCCCTTCCATCCTTCCTTCATCCTCCTTTCCTTCCTTCTTGCACCTTCTTTTCCTTCCTTCTTCCTCCCTTCCTTCCTTTACTTCTTCCCTTCCATCCTTCCTGAAGGGACGGAAGGAGGGAGAAAGGAAAGGTCCTTTCTCCCTCCTTTCCTCCCTCCTTTCCTTGCTTCTTCCTCCCCTCCATCCTTCCTTTCTTCTTTCATTCCTTCCTTCTTCCTCCCTCTCTCCTTTCCTTCCTTCCTCCCTCCTTTCCTTCCTCCCTCCCTTTCTCCCTCCTTTCTTCCTCCCTCCTTTCCTTCCTTCTTCTTCCTTCCTCCCTCCTTTCCTTCCTTCTTCCCCTCCTTCCTTCCTCTCTCCCCCCTTTCCTTCCTCGCTCCTTTACTCCTCCTTTCCATCCTTCCTTCCTTCCTTTCTTCCTTCCCTCCCTCCTTTCCTTCCTTCCTTCCTCCCTCCCTTCCTTCCTTCTTCCTTCCTCCCTTTCCTTCCTTGACTCTTTACAGATGTTGAATTAAACAAATGCTCGTGTATTTTCATAAAATAACAACAATCACTCGTCAGTGTAATTAAGTCTCCTCAATGTTTCAGTCACTCTTTCAACAAGACTGTTTTCTGCAATCATCCTGCACAACACACATGCCTTTGAAATGTATAAACCCCCC
>NC_070589.1:30759003-30774692 GCF_027409825.1 Scomber japonicus
CACACACACACACACACACACACACACACACACACACACACACACACACACACACACACACACACACACACACACACTGGCACTGTGTCAGTCTTGCCTTGGACTCCTGCAGAGCGGGAAATTGAGCTTAAAATAAAGATGAAAGAGGGACAAAAAGGTGGAGAGCAGAGTCGCCATGGGAACCAAAAGGCAGCAGAAATATGTGGGAATATGACTGAACCTTCATGTGTGGAGGTGTGTGGAGAGAAATGTGATGATTACACTGACAGCAAAGGAAGGAAGGACAACATGCATCCATTTATAAAGTGTTGGGTAACGTCCACGTTGGCCCGAAACCTTGAAAGTCTGGAGAGTTTACGTCAGAAAACTGCTCATAAGTTTTAGAACCAGGCTGCTCTGTGATGTTTAACCCTCCTGTTGTCCTCGAGTCAAGGAAGGAAAGGAGGGAGGGAGGAAGGAAAGGAGGGAGTAAAGGAGCAAGGAAGGAAAGGAGGGAGGGAGGAAGAAAGGAAAGAAGGGAGGAAGGATGGAAAGGAGGAAGGAAAGATGGAAAGAAGGATGGAAGGGAGGAAGAAGGAAGGAAAGAAGGGAGTAAAGGAGCGAGGAAAGAAAGGAGGGAGGGAAGGAAGGGAGGAAGAAGGAAGGAAGGAAAAGAGAGAGGAAAGAAGAAGAAAGGAAGGAAGGAAAGGAGGGAGGAAGGAAGAAGGAAGGAAAGGAGGGAGTAAAGGAGCGAGGAAGGAAAGGAGGGATGGAAGGAAGAAAGGAAGAAAGGAAGAAGGTAGGGAGGAAGAAGGAAGGAAGGATGGATGGAAGGGAGGAAGAAGGAAGGAAAGGAGGAAGGAAAGGAGGGAGGAAGAAAGAAGGAATGGAGGGAAGAAGGAAGAAGGAAGGAGAGAGGAAGGAATGATGGAAGGGAGAAAGAAGGATGGAAGGAAGGAAAGGAAGGAAAGGAGGAAGGGAGGAAGAAGGAAGGAAGAAGGAAGGAAAGGAGGGAGGAAGGAAGGAAAGAAGAGAGGAAGGAAGGATGCAAGGGAGAAAGAAGGAAGAAAGGAAAGGAGGGAGGAAGGAAGAAGGAAGGAAAGGAGTAAGGAAGGAAAGGAGTGAGGAAGGAAAGGAGGGAGGAAGGAAGAAGGAAGGAAAGGAGGGAGTAAAGGAGCGAGGAAGGAAAGGAGGGAGGAAGGAAGGATGGAAGGAAAGGAGGGAGGAAGGAAGAAAGGAACAAACAGACTGGAGGACGACACAAAGGTGAATGGCAAAAAAAAAAAAAAAAAAAAGAAAAAAAAGGAATGAAAGAGAGGAGAGCAGAAAACCAGAGAGGATGTTTGTGTGTGAGTGTTGACTCCGGTTTAAAGGGTCAGGATACACAAATTACCAACTTTAAACATAAACACACAGAAAAGGAGAGAGAGACAAAGCTCTCATTCATGTGGAGCCGAGCAGAACGTTTCTCTGCCTCCACCCAAATATAACGCTCACATTGTTTGTGGAGCTGAAAACTAAATTACATTTCAACTTCTTTTACCCAAGAAACAGTCCCTGAGAATAGAAAGATCTAGATCAGGGGGGTCAAACATGAGGCCCGTGGGCCAGAACTGACCCGCCGAGGGGTGCTATCCGGCCCTTTTCCTTCCTGTGTTCTTTTCCTTCCTTCCATCTGTCCACCTTATCTTCCTTTTATCCTTTCTTTGTTCTTTTGATTCTTTCTTCCTTCCATCTGTCCTTACTCCCTTCTTTCCATCTGTCCTTACTCCCTTCCTTCCATCTGTCCTTCCTACCTTCCTTTTTTCCTTTTTTCGTTCCTTCCTTTCTTTCTTCCGTCCATCTGTCCTTACTCCCTACCTTCCTTTTTAACTTTCTGTGTTCCTTCCTTCTTTCAATCTGTCCTTCCTTCCTTTCTTCCCTCTGTTCTTCCTTCTTTCCTTCCTCCCTTCTGTCTGTCCTTCCTTCACTATCTGTCTTTCCTACCTTTCTTCCCTCCTTCCCTCCTTCCTTCCTTCCTTCCTTCCTTCCTTCCTTCCATCTTTTTAATGGTCCGGCCCACATCAGATCAAATTGGTCTGTATGTGGCCCTTGAATGAAAATGAGTTTGACACCTCTGATCTAGATAAATTATCATCTGACCCAGAATATACAAAAATGGAAATATTTTACCACTTTCTAAAACATGTTTAAGTGTAGCTAATACACAAAACTACACACAGAATTATATATACAGACTATTTATGAGGGGATATATTGAGAAAAGGCCTGATTATGAACAGTATGAAAGGGTTTAAAACACCTTTAGTTAATACACAGAAACAAAGAGTCCTAAATCAACTGTCTGTCCTTCATGCCCTCCTTCCTTCCTTCCCTCCTTCCTTCCTTCCTTCCTTCCCTCCCTCCTTCCTTCCTTCCTTCCCTCCCTCCCTCCTTCCTTCCTTCCTTCTTTCATTCCTCCCTCCCTCCTTACTCCTTTCCTTCCTTTCTTCCTTCCCTCCTCTCTCCCTCCCTCCCTCCTTCTTTCCTTCCTTCCTTCATTATTTCATTCCTTTTCTTTTCCTGAGATCAAAAGGTTGCGTCCTTCTCTCTTTCATCCCTTCCTTCTTTCCTTCCTCAATCTCCCTTTCTTCCTTCCTTCCTTCTATCCTCCCTCCCTCCTTCTTTCCTTCCCCATTCCTTCTTTCCTCTGTCTTTCTTTCCTTCCTTCCTCTTTTCCTTTCTCCCTCTCTCCCTCCTTCCTTCCTTCTTTCCTCTGTCCTTCCCTCCCTCCCTCCTTCTTTCATTCCTCCCTCCCTCCTTACTCCTTTTCTTTCCTCCCTCCCTCCTTACTCCTTTCCTTCCTTCCTTCCTTCCCTCCCTCCCTCCCTCCCTCCTTCCTTCCTTCCTTCCTTTCTCCCTCTCTCCCTCCTTCATTCCTTCTTTCCTCTGGGTCTAATTTGGCCCTTTTGTTACATTGGAGAGAAGAAAAAAAGCCGGAAATTTATTTCTAAAACATGTTTAAGTGTAGCTAATACACAAAACTACACACAGAATTATGTTTAGAGACTATTTATGAGGGGATATATTGAGAAAAAGCCTGAATATGAACCGTTTGTAAGGGTTAAAACACCTTTTAGTTAATACACAGAAACAAAGACTCCTAAATCAACTTCCTTTCTTTGACCGTCTTGTAATCGAGAGCTGAAAATGACATCAGTGGAACGGATACGTTACTACTACTGAATGAAGAGAAGAACAAAAGACCCTTTCCTTTTTCTCTAAAGAAACTGGCTCAGATGAAGATGATGTAATGCTGCTGAATTCATGAAGTTAAACAAAATGCAAATTCAATCAATCGGTTAATCAAAAGAGTTTTTAAAAAGATCAAACTCTAAGATTTATGTTTATTTTCAAGCTTTTATAAAGTAAAACCAGTCGCATCTCAACTTACAAACTACGTCCAGGTCAGGATATCAATCACTCAATCAATCAATGATTCAAGTTTATTTTCCACATGCAATCATTTAGGCCCAATCACTGTGAAATGTGAAATCTCTCCATCCCTCCATCCCTCTATCCATCGGTCTCATCTGTGTTTCATTTGGTTCTTTATACCAGGCGGGGAGTTCTGGTCCTCTGAAATGAAGCCAACACGGAAGTAACTTAGAGCTGCATTCTATCAAAAGGCCACCAGGGGGCGACCGTCTCTATACCAGTCAATGGAGAATTCACCAACTTCTCACTTGATTTCTAACCTCAGTAAACGTTTTCAAAATGTGTTTATGGTCTCAATCGCTAGTTTAAAGCCTTCTTCAATGCAGTATGATGTTCATTTGGGACATTTTGGCCTCCCTGATTTTATATGTGACGATAAAGCAGGGTATGCATTAGGGCGTGGCTACGTCATGATTGACAGGTTGATTGACCAATGTCCTCGAGATCCAGCCCTCGCAACCATAGCAACCTCCCCGCTCCGCCCATGGCCCCGCCTCATGCCCATATAAGTAGAATCCGTGTTTTTATTTTTCCCAGCATGCACCTGAAATTTTCAAGATGGCGCTGCCTAGATTCGAAACTATTGGCTTCCGAGCAGCAGTCCACAAACCAATGGGTGACGTCATGGATGTTACGTCCATTTCTTTTATACAGTCTATGATTTCTACTCACTCGGTCTCCGGGTTTGACGAGCGGTTCCTGTTTGGTTCCCAGCTTGTGCAGCAGGTTGTAAGCCACCTTCACGCTTCTGGACCAAAGTTTACCTGCAAACAGAGACAAGTTATTATAATACAGTTTAATGCATGATGTAGGATAAAGGATATAGACTAGACCAAGGGTGTCAAACATGAGGCCCGTGGGCAAGAACCGGTCCGCAAGGGGTGCAATCCGTCCCACTTTCCTTCCTGTGTTCTTTTCCTGCCTTCCACCTATCCTTCCTTCTTTCCTTCCGTCCTTCTGTCCTTCCTTCCATCTATCCTTCCTACCTTCCTTTTTTCCTTACTTCGTTTCCTTCCTTCTACTTGTGTCCTTCCTCCCTTTCCTCCTTCTCTCCTTCCTTCCTTCCGTCTGTCTGTCTGTCCTTCCTTCCTTTCTTCCCTCCTTCCTTTTGTCTTTCCTTCCTTCCCTTCTTATTTCCTTCCTTTCCTTCTTTTCTTTCTTTCTTTCTTGGAAGGAGGGAGTGAGGGAGAAAGGAAAAGAGGGAGGAAGGAAAGAAGGACAGAAGAAAGAAGGAAGGGGGAAGGAAAGAAGGAGGGAGGGAGGGAGGGAAGGAGGAAGGGTGGACGACAGAAGGAAGGAAGGAAGGAAGGAAGGAAGGAAGGAAGGAAAGTGAGAAGAAGGAAAGAAAGAGAGAAGGATGCAACCTTTTGATCTCCTATGAAAATATAAGACATATTGGTTTTGGTTATTTTAAATGAGTGCATAACAAAACAAAGGATGACATCACCAGTCCCCCATATGTGAGACATTACTGCGTCGCCATGACAACCGATGTTAAAACACGTTTGAACTTTCATTCATATCTCCTCACGGCTCGACCGGTCTGGAGGCGATGACACGTGTTTTATAACATGCAGCAAACCGAACGTGTCTCATGATGACTGCAGTGTAATTGGATCCATGTACAGCGATACACTCACACACACACACACACACACACACACACACACACACACACACACACACACACACACACACACACACACACACACACACACACACACACACACACACACACACACACAGTACATTACAGGAAGTCACATCAGCGTATAATCCTCCCTCCTTTCTTCTTTCCTCCCTCCCTCCTACCTTCCTTTCCTTTCTCCCTTCCTCCTTACCTTCCTCCCTCCCTTCATTCCTTTCCTCCCTTCCATCCTTTCTTTCCTTCCCTCCTTCCTTTCCGTCCTTCTTCCTTCCTTTCTTTCTTCCATCCTTCCTTACTCCTTCCTTCTTTCCTTTCCTCCCTTCCCTCCTTTCCTTCCTTTCTTCCATCCGTCCTCCCTCCCTCCCTTCTTTCCTTCCTTCTTTCCTTCCTTCCTCCCTCCCTTCCTTCCTTCCTCCCTCCCTTTCTTTCACCTCTTTTTTAAAAAAAAAAGCTTAATGAGAACTTTTGAGAAATATTTCCACTTTACAGACACGTTGTCTCTTTAAACTCTTCTCTGCAAACATCAAGTGATAAAATATCAAATCTTTCTGATCAGTTTCATTTTCCCTGCAGAGCGGAGTCGGCTCTGTTCATTAACGTCACGTAACTCACGACAGCAAAATCAATTTCCATCTTTTGCTTTCTTCCCTAACTCAGCCTGGCAGATGCAGATATCATGCATGAGCAGTCTGCCGTGAATCCCTCATTGTTTCTCACATTCAATTACTTTCTTTTCTTAAGTGTTTGTCACAACTAATGAATTGAAGAGGAGATTTTTGAGATCCTGTGGGGAAAATAGACCCCGAAAAAAAAGGGAAATAAACTGAGAAACAGAGAATCAGTGACATTAGATAGGAAGTAGAATTAATGTTTACAGGAAGTGGATCTCAAATGGGAATTAGTTTAATTAATTTAGATTTAAGGGACACAGAAAAACAGCAGTTTGATGTCTTGAAGCAGTTTTCTGCGTTCAGAATGAGGAAGGAAGGAAGGAAGGAAGGAAGGAAGGAAGGAAGGAAGGAGAGGAAGGAGGGAGGAAGGAAGGAAGGAGGGAAGGAAGGAAAGGAGTAAGAAGGGAGGGAGGGAGGAAGGAAGGAAGGAAGGAAGGAAAGGGAGGAGGAAGGAAGGTAGGAGGGAGGGAGGAGGGAGGGAAGGAAGGAAGGAAAGGAGTAAGTAGGGAGGGAGGGAGGAAAAGAGGAAGGAAGGAAGGAAGGAAGGAAGGAAGGAAGGAAGGAAGGAAGGAAGGAAGGAGGAAGGAAGGTAGGAGGGAGGGAGGAGGGAGGAAGGTAGAAGGGAGGGAGGAGGGAGGGAAGGAAGGAAGGAAAGTGATAAGGAGGGATGGAGGGAAGGATGGGAGGTAGGAAGTAAGGTGAGAAAGAAGGAATGAGAGAAGGAAGGAAGGAAGGAAGGAAGGAAGGAGGGATGGAAGGAAGGAAGGAAGGAAGGAAGGAAGGAAGGAAGGAAGGAAGGAAGGAAGGAAGGAAGGAAGGAAGGAAGGAAGGGAGGGAACGGAAATAAACTGCAACCAAAAGGCAGAGAAACAGAGAATCAGTGATATTAGATAGGAAGTAGAATTAATGTTTACAGGAAGTGGATCTCAAAAGGGAATTAGTTTAATTAATTTAGATTTAAGGGACACAGAAAAACAGCAGTTAGTTTGTCTTGAAGGAGAAGAAAACAAAGTCCCTCCTTCCTTCCTTCCTTCCTTCCTTCTTCCTCCCTCCCTCCCTCCTTACTCCTTTCCTTCCTTCCTTCATTCTTTCATTCCTTCCTCCTTACTCCTTTCCTTCCTTCCTCATTCCTTCCTTCTTTCATTCCTCCCTCCCTCCCTCCTTCATTCTTTCATTCCTCCCTCCTTACTCCTTTCCTTCCTTCCTTATTTCATTCCTCCCTCCTTACTGCTTTCTTTCCTTCGTTACTCCTTTCCTTCCTTTCTTCCTCCCTGCCTCCCTCCTTTCCTTCCTTCCTTCCTTCTTTCATTCCTTGCTCCCTCCTTACTCCTTTCCCTTCCTTCCTTCCCCTTCTTTCCTTCCCTCCTTCCTCCTTCCTCCGTCCCTCCCTCCCTCCCTTCCCCTTTCACACTCCATTGCTTACATAAAACAATCGACTACTTCAAGCTTTACGATTCTTCATAAACACATTAAACATATATTTGTATATTGAAGGTGTTACTAATCGTTCCTTCAGATGGTTTTGAGAATACTTTAAACATTTTGGACCGAACGTTGTTCTTATGTTGTTTTTGATCACACGGCGGCTCATGAAGCCATGTGTTGTTGTGTTGTTGACTTCGGCCTGATTCATTACAGCCGTCTGCCAGAAGGATGAGTAAGACAATGACGTGGATGAGCATCCGGAGCATCTGGTCCGACCCACTATCTGTCAGAGCACGGGGGGGGGGGGGGACGTAGCATCGCTTTTAAAAAGGTCTCGAAAATGTTATTAAATTATTTTTTACTGTCTGATTAAGAGTCAACTGCAGCTTCTATAAAACCTTATCCTTTCAGATCGGTGGTGTAGAGTTTCGGAAACTGACTGAGCATTAAGGAGGATCTGCTTTTGGATCTGTCAAGGAAGGAAATGAGGAAGGAAGGAAGGAAGGAAGGGAGGAAAGGAGGAAGGAAGGAAGGAATTCCTTGCTTCCTTCCTTCCTTCCTTCTTTCCATCCTTCCTACATTGCTTCCTCATTTCCTCCCTTCCTTCCATCCTTCCTTTCTTCCTTATTCCTTCCTCCTCCCTTCCTGCTTTCTTTCTTTCCTTCCTTCTTCCTTTCCTTCTTTCCTTATTCGTTCCTTCCTTCCCCCTCCCTCCTCCTCCCTTCCTGCTTTCCTTCCTTCCATCCTTCCTTCCTCCCTTCCTTCCCTCCCTCCTCCCCTCCATCTCTCTTTCTTTCCTCCCCATTACCCTCTTTCTTTCCTCTGTCCTTCTTTCCTTCCTTCTTCTTTTCCTTTCTCCCTCCCCCCTTCCTACCTTCCTTCCTTCCCTCCCTTCCAACAGGAGGAAACATATTTAAACCATAGCTTGCAGATAAAAAGAAAGTATGAAATGAAACTGGTGTCAGCTAAAAACAAAACAGACCAACACTCAGAAGAATGAAAGAAAGAAAGAGATAATAAAAGAAAACCCCAAGAACATTGAAACCACACCGAGGAATGAGAAGTCTGGGTCGTATCTGTTTGTATCGATGATGTAATTGGTCGTAGATTACATCATCCTCGCTGTTTACGGAGGATCAAAGCTCTCATGGCTCAATTCAAACTTTCTCTTTTTTCTTTTCATGATTAAAAATATATTTCTTTTCCTGCCAATTAAGCGGGAGGTTATCTGCAGTGCAGCAGCGTGGTGAGGGTTGAGTTTAAGGACAGTGGGAGAATTCAGCTTCATGGATTCTCTCTGTTTAACCCTCCTGTTGTCCTCAAGTCAAGGAAGGAAGGAAGGGAGGGAGGGAGGAAAGGAAGGGAAAGGGAAAGGAAAGGAAAGGAAAGGAAAGGAAAGGAAAGGAAAGGAAAGGAAAGGAAAGGAAAGGAAAGGAGGGAGAAAGGGGGGAGAAAGGGAGGAAGGGAAAGGAAAGGAAAGGGGGGAAGGAAGGAAAGGAGGAAGGAAAGAAAGGAGGGAGGAAAGGAAAGAAGGAAGGAAGAAAGGTAGGAAAAAAGGACAGAGAAAAGAAAGACAGAAGGAGGAAGGGAGGAAGGGAGGAATGAATAAGGAAGGAAAGGAGGGAAGGAAGGAAAGGAGGAAGGAAGGAAAGGAGGGAAGGAAGGAAAGGAGGAAGGAAGGAAAGGAGGGAGGAAGGGAGGAAAGGAAAGAAAAGGAAAGAAGGGAGGAAAGGAAAGAAGGAAGGAAGAAAGGTAGGAAAGAAGGACAGAGAAAAGAAAGAGAGAAGGAGGAAGGGAGGAAGGGAGGAAGGAATAAGGAAGGAAAGGAGGGGAGGAAGGAAAGAAAAGGAAAGAAGGGAGGAAAGGAAAGAAGGAAGGAAGAAAGGTAGGAAAGAAGGACAGAGAAAAGAAAGAGAGAAGGAGGAAGGGAGGAAGGGAAGAAGGAAAGGAGGAAGGAAAGGAGGGAAGGAAGGAAAAGGAGGGAGGAAGGGAGGAAAGGAAAGGAAAGAAAAGGAAAGAAGGGAGGAAAGGAAAGAAGGAAGGAAGAAAGGTAGGAAAGAAGGACAGAGAAAAGAAAGAGAGAAGGAGGAAGGGAGGAAGGGAGGAAGGAATAAGGAAGGAAAGGAGGGAAGGAAGGAAAGGAGGAAGGAAGGAAGGAAGGAAAGGAGGGAGAAAGGGAGGAAAGGAAAGAAGGAAGGAAGAAAGGTAGGAAAGAAGGACAGAGAAAAGAAAGAGAGAAGGAGGAAGGGACGAAGGGAGGAAGGAATAAGGAAGGAAAGGAGGGAAGGAAAGGAAAGGAAAGGAAAAGAAAGGAAAGGAAAGGAAAGGAAAGGAGGAAGAAAGGGAGGAAGGAAGAAGGGAGGAAAGGAAAGAAGGAAGGAAGAAAGGTACGAAAGAAGGACAGAGAAAAGAAAGAGAGAAGGAGGAAGGGAGGAAGGGAGGAAGGAAAGGAGGAAGGAAGGAAAGGAGGGAGGAAGGAAAGAAGGAAAGAAAAGGAAAGAAGGGAGGAAGGGAAAGAAGGAAGGAAGAAAGGTAGGAAAAGAAGAATAAGACGGGGTCAATTTGACCCGGGAGGACGACACAAGGGTTAAAAAACAACAACACTGAGGGATGAGTTTAAGGACAGTGGGAGATTTCAGCTTCATGGATTCTCTCTGTTTAAAAAACAACAACACTGAGGGTTGAGTTTAAGGACAGTGGGAGATTTCAGCTTCATGGATTCTCTCTGTTTAAAAAATAACACTGAGGGTTGAGTTTAAGGACAGTGGGAGATTTCAGTTTCATGGATTCTCTCTGTTTAAAAAACAACAACACAAGTTTGTCCTTGTCGGCTGAACTTCAAAGAGAAGACGGCACAGGAATGTAATGTAAAGGCAGAGAGAGAGAGATTGAGATTCAGCAATGCACACACACACACACACACACACACACACACACACACACACACACACACACACACACACACACACACACACACACACACACAGTCTCACCACGTTGTGTTGTCTCTCTGGTCGAGGGCTCCTGAGTGCTGGCTGAAGACATTTCACAGTCTGGTGAGCACTCGTATCGTCTCATCATCAACAGCGAGCTCACTCCTCTCAAATCAGTTTGTTCGGATGCACACACACACACACACACACACACACACACACACACACACACACACACACACTGATACACACACACACACACACACACACACACACACACACACACACACACACACACACACTACATGCCTATCTGAAGAAAGTTGAAGCCCCAGGGAAGAAGTTTCTAGCAGCAAACACTAATCGTCTGAGCTGATGATGCAGAACTGAATTGTTTTATAGTCTTTTTTTTAATTCTGTTTTATTGTATTTATATTATTTTATTATTATCATTCTATAGTTTCTTTTATTTCATTTTTTAAAAACCTAGTTTTAGTCCAGCTTTTATTAAACTTCATCTTTTATTTTACTTTTCTATTCTCTTTTTTAATTCATTTTTCTCTTATTTTACTTATTTTATTTATTTATTCATTTTTAATTATTTTATTTAATTTATTTATTTTTCTCTTATTTTACTTATTTATTTACTTATTTTATTTACTTATTTATTTATATTTACTTATTTTATTTATTTATTTTTCTCCTATTTTATTTATTTATTTTTACTTATTTTATTTTATTTTTTTTAATTTTCTCTTATTTTACTCATATATTTACTTATTTTATTCATTTATTATTTTTACTTATTTTATTAAAATTTTCTAAGCATTTTTTTATAATTCTTATTTTCTCTAGCATGCATTGGTCTCAATTTTAATCTTTTAATTTGTTCTTTGTTTTATTTTTTATTCCTTTTCTTTATGCTTTAACTTGTTCTGTCTTATTATTATATCAGCTTATCAGTCAACTAATTATAAAGCACTCTGAACCAGCCTGTGATTATAAATATCATTATTATAAAAGGTAGATATGATTAAAGCCATGTTAGTATTCCTTCTCCACAGTCTCAGCCTCCTCTACTCTCCCTCCTCTACTCTACTCTGCAGAGGAAGGAAGGAAAGGAGGGAAGGAAGGAAAGGAGGGAGGAAGGGAAAGGAGGGAAAAAGGGAGGAAGGAAGGAAAGGAGGGAAGGAAGGAAAGGAAAGAAGGAAGGAAGAAAGGTAGGAAAGAAGGACAGAGAAAAGAAAGAGAGAAGGAGGAAGGGAGGAAGGAATAAGGAAGAAAAGGAGGGAAGGAAGGAAAGGAGGAAGGAAGGAAAGGAGGGAAGGAAGGAAAGGAGGGAGGAAGGGAGGAAAGGAAAGAAAAGGAAAGAAGGGAGGAAAGGAAAGAAGGAAGGAAGAAAGGTAGGAAAGAAGGACAGAGAAAAGAAAGAGAGAAGGAGGAAGGGAGGAAGGGAGGAAGGAATAAGGAAGAAAAGGAGGGAAGGAAGGAAAGGAGGAAGGAAGAAAAGGAGGGAAGGAAGGGAGGAAAGGAAAGAAAAGGAAAGAAGGGAGGAAAGGAAAGGAGGAAGGAAGAAAGGTAGGAAAGAAGGACAGAGAAAAGAAAGAGAGAAGGAGGAAGGGAGGAAGGGAGGAAGGAATAAGGAAGGAAAGGAGGGAAGGAAGGGAAAGGAGGGAAAAAGGGAGGAAGGAAGAAAGAAGGGAGGAAAGGAAAGAAGGAAGGAAGAAAGGTAGGAAAGAAGGACAGAGAAAAGAAAGAGAGAAGGAGGAAGGGAGGATCATCATCTTTCCTCCCCCCCCTACCTTCCTTCCTTCTCTTCCTCCCTTCTTTCCTCCCTCCCTCATTCTCCCTTTCTTTCCTCCCCCCTACCTTCCTTCCTTCTCTTCCTCCCTTCCTTCCTTCCCTCCCTTTCATTTACATTTTTAAAAATCCTCCTAGAGTTAGAACAGTTCACCCATTCAATAAGAAATCTCCAAACTAGAGCGTAAAAGAATAAAAGTCTCTATCTGACTTGTCTTCCTACCGTAAGTGAGGACGTAGAGCGGTTTCCCGTTGGTGTCCATGGTGGTGAGACAGGGAGCTTTAGGAGAGATGGTTCCCCACCGCTGCAGCGCCGCCTCCAGAGACGGAGGCCAGTTGGTCACGACGCCCAGCTGCTCCCCCCGCATGGCGACCATCTGGGCCCCCTCGGCTTTGGGCTGGTTGGGGTCCGGCTGCTGGACTGCACCACATCAGGAGGAAGTAACATGATGTCATAATAAGGTCACCATATTTACATTTTTAGATGATATTCAGCTTGAGAAAGTCACAATGTCAGATTTTTAGCTGCAACAGAAACTTGTCCTCTCTTCATCTTTTAAACCTTAAACAGACAGCGTGCACCAGGAGATACAGACTCTTTAACCTTTCTGTTGTCCTCCCGGGTCCTTCCTCTGTCCTTCCTTACTTCCTTCCTTCCTTCCTTCCTCTGTCCTTCCTTCCTTCCTTCCTTCCTTCATCTGTCCATCCTTCCTTCCTTCCTTCCTTCCTCAGATCTAAGTTCAGCTGTTAGGGTACATGTTCCCTCCTTCTGTCCTTTCTTCCTTCCTTTATCTGTCCTTCCTTCCTTCCTCCCTCCTTTCCTTCCTTCTTCCTCCCTCCCTTCCCTTCCTCCATCCTTTCCTTCCTTCTTCCCTCCTTTCCTTCCTACCTTCCTTTCCTTCCTTATTCCTCCCTTCCTTCCCGTCCTCCCTCCTTTCCTTCCTTCCTCCCTCCTTCCTTTCCTTCCTTCTTCCTCCCTTGCTTCCCTTCCTTCCTCCTTTCCTTCCTTCTTCTGTCCTTTCCTTCCTTCCTTCTTTCCTTCATTCCTTCCTTACTTGAGGTGCAAATGACATAACTAGTAAGGTCTGTTTAAGGGTTAAATAAATGTCTTTTCTTTAGCATTTATTTTTATTTTCTTGTACAGAAGTTTTATCATACATGTGGATTGAATAGGCATATATGTGATATTTGCTTTTTTGGTTTCATTACTGAGCTAAAAACTTAATTCTACCATCCATTCATATTTAAAATGATAAAATATAATATTTTAAGGACCCAGATAAACGGTAGAAGATGGATGGATGGATATTTTAAGGCAAAACAGAATTAAAGTCCAATTTTTAGCTGCAACTTTACCACAAATATTAACATTAACTTGTTTTATCTCATCTTTTTCTTTTATATTTCATTTATTTTCTTGTACAGAAGCTTTTTCATACATGTAGACTGTATGAATTAATGTAAACATGCAATATTAGCTTCATTTTTTAATATTATATAAACACTATTTTCATTAACAACATAAAACACAAGTCTAGTAGCCACTTAAATATAAAATTATGTGAAAAAATATATAAAATGAACACCTATGAGGATCATTTATTAATATTTAAGCAGTAATATATTTCCATCTACACACAAAACAATCAATATCATGATTATAATATAGTATTATTAACCACATTATAGCAAAAGCAACTATTTACTGTGTTATACTCATGTTGCCTTCTACTTTAAATATAAATAAACATATAAAATAACATTTATGAAACTAGTTATGAGCAATAATACAATATTTACTGTATATAGTTATAGTTAAAGTATTGCAGAGACTTTGCATATAAAGGAAAAATGACCTTTTTTATATCAAGAACAGTACTATGCTGATATATTTCAACTTTTAACATTTTCTAACATTTATTATTCATGTTTTAAATGATGAATTAACATCTGACTCTGCAGCTTCTGACGCCTGAGAGACAAAAGAGACTAAAATATTCAAATCAGCTTCGTCACAGCAGACAGTCAAACGGACAGAAGTGATGTAATGAATCAGCTGTTTGGATTATCTGAAGGCCGAGTCATCATACGACAGAAAGCTTGATGAAAACCCCGCGTTACCTTCCAGAAGCTCCTCGAAATCATCGACGAAGAACTCTCTGAGCGGCGGCCGCTTGGGTCTCTTCAGAGTGTTGACGAGCTGCTGGATCTTAGCTGAAACTCTGCTGCTGACTGGAACACCTGCACAGGAGACACAGAGAGACACAAACATGCACTTTTATTATATGAAAAGTCCTAATTGTGCTTTCACAGGTGCACAGAAGCAGAAGCTCTTCATATTATGCAAAAGTTTTTAAAGTGACGTTTCCTCGAGTGAGCAATCATGAAAATCACCAGAGCTGCTGCTGCTGAGTATGAAACTGAGAACTGATGAGAGAGAAATGCAAATGACACTAGAGATGAGATACAGTATGAGGCATAAATTACTTTTTAAACCAACACCAGACTAGATTATCACAGTCACAGTGTAGAGAAGAAGCATGAGGAAGAGGAAGCAGTATGAAGAAGAAGAAGAAGAAGAAGAAGAAGAAGAAGAAGAGGAAGAAGCTTGAAGAAGAAGAAGAAGAAGAGGAAGAAGAAGCATGAAGAAGCATGAAGAAGAAGAAGAAGCATGAAGAAGAAGAAGCATGAAGAAGAAGAGCAAGAGGAAGAAGAAGAAGCATGAAGAAGAGGAAGAAGAAGCATGAAGAAGAGGAAGAAGAAGCATGAAGAAGAAGAAGAAGAAGAAGAAGAAGCATGAGGAAAAGGAAGCAGTATGAAGAAGAAGAAGAAGAAGAAGAAGAAGAAGAAGAGGAAGAAGAAGCATGAAGAAGAGGACGAAGTATGAAGAGGAGGAAGAAGAATGAAGAATGAAGAAGAAGAAGAAGAAGAAGAGGAAGAAGAGGAAGAGGAGGAAGAAGAAGAAGAGGAAGAAGAAGAAGCATGAAGAAGAAGAAGAAGAAGAAGAAGAAGAAGAAGAGGAAGAAGAAGCATGAAGAAGAAGAAGAAGAAGAGGAAGAAGAAGCATGAAGAAGAAGAAGAAGAAGAAGAAGAAGAAGAAGAAGAAGAAGAAGAATAAAGAAGTCAGATATTTGGTTTATAAAAACAATTAAATTATTGGACACATTGAAACTATGAACTGATGATGACACTAAAGAGGAAAAGTCAGGAAAATGCTGAAGTTATTAAAATTCATTCTCAACATCCTGAGATCATTAATGGCTAAAAATAAAGTTTATGAAATGAGACTAACTAAAAAAATGTTAAAAACTATTAAAAACAGTCAGAAAGCTTATTAGTATTACTCTTGCATTTCACAATATTTCTAAGCGATAATAATCCAATACATTTTTTGTCAAAATCACCAAATCTCTCCTCACTATCCGCTAGCTGTCCCTTCTAAGTGCGTGCTGAAAAAAAAGTGCAGTCTCAATCTTTCTTATATACAGGTCTATGGTCTCAATACAGCAGCCTGGCTCTGAGATTCAGCAGATACACATCAGAGACAGGGAGCGTTCATGCGCGTTCACGTCAGACAGAGAGGGGAGGGAGGTTAGGGTTACGTAGTGACGCAGACGGAGCGAAAAAACGTCAGTTACAAACATAGTGGAGACGGAGAGGTGACCAAGAAACATCGAGAGAGGACAAAGTTAGAAGAACAAACAATATAAAAGAAGAACTTTGACCAGACAAGGACCCACGGACACATCAGTGTGG
>NC_070589.1:30775192-30809366 GCF_027409825.1 Scomber japonicus
TCAAATGTCAGATACTCTGATTTGTTGCTTTGCTCAAACATTAATGGATTTAACTGCAAAAATAAAAATAAATCACAAACGGCGATAAAACATGCGTCCAAAAACAGCTTTTCTTTAACTCTTATTTAATATTCAAAGTTCAAATTTGACCCATTTTTACATTTCAAAGCTGTAAAAACACCAAATACGCATTTCCTAGAAGCAGACTGTTGCTAATGTGACTCACTGTATATATGAAAAATGAAGACAGAATTAAAGACAGCATGAGAGCAGACTGAGCAGGTGCCAAATTTTCCAAAACATTTGCGTTCACTCAAAAGGCTGAGAGACGCAGAGACAATTTTACTTTTTCTGTGTGTGTTTTCCATAACTGGAAAATGGGTCAATCATTTGCCAGGTTTTCCAGGATGCATGGGAACCCTGATATATAAAAATATGTACTGGTTGCACAAAAATTTAATAAAAATGATGCATTTTATTACCATTTTTGTAAACTGTGGGTCACATTAAGAAAAGTCTGACTAAAATAAATGTATATAAGTTGTTTCTTCAGCTCTTAAATGTAAATAAATGGGTCAAATTGGACTCAGAATGGTACGTAAAGGGTTAATCTTTCCTTTCATAATAGTAAAAAACTAGGGCTGTCAGCGTTAACACGTTATTTTTTTTTTATTCCCATTTTAATATTGCAAGCCTTTTTGTCCCTTCTACCCCCCCCGTAGACGGCTCCTCTAGCTGTAGCGCTATGCTTTGAAGTGGCCTCCTGCAGTAAACCTACCGCGCTGATGGAAAGTAAGAGAGCTACTGGACTTTTGAACGGCTTGTTTAACTTTAAAACACTTCCAGACGCTTCAGTTGACAAGTCAAAAGTAAAATGCAACCTGTGTCAAACGGAGTTTAACTACCACCGGAGTACGTGGAGTTTGAGTTAGCACCTCCACGCTAAACACCCAGGTGCAGCCAAGCCAGCCTCAGCTCCACCAAAGGACCATTTTGGAGTGTGGGAGTCGCAGCAGAGCCGTGATTGATTCCCAGTTAAGACACTCTGGTAAGAAATGCTTTACATTATGGGCTTAAAACTGCCTTCAAATGGAAAATAACAGGATTTTAAACATGCAATTCAAAACGCCATTAATCGTGATTAACTATAGAAATTCTGCGATTAATCTCGATTAAAAAAATTAATCGTTTGACAGCCCTAGTAAAAACACATTTTTTCAATATAGCACACTTCATAGAAATTCAAAACAAATAAAATACATAGTGAGAAACAACAAAGACTCTTGACTTGCTGCTTCAGTCTCTCAGCTGTTTAAACTGTGAAGGCTCATTTACACCTCGGGGCTCGGTGAGGTCATGTGACTGCTGTTTATGTCACATGAGTTTAAGCATGAAAGAGCGTTAAACTGTCTGAGACGAGAGGAGATGAAAAGATGTGAAGAAGCTTTTTGGTTGAAAGGGAGGAAAAGGATAAAAAGATCCTCCTCTTGTTATTGAACCATTGCTTTTAGATGCATCGCCATGGCAACGACAATTAACAATAGCGTTTCCTTGAGTTTAACATTGTGAGGAAACACATGTAAGAGCTGGTGGATGTTAATCACATGATGGAGCATGAAGACGAGCCCGAGGCTGAACAAACATGACACTTTAACCCTTAAACAGACAACGTGCACCAGGAGATACAGACTCTTAACCTTCCTGTCCTTCCTCTGTCCTTCCTTCCTTCCTTCCTTCCTTCCTTCATCTGTCCTTCCTTCATCTGTCCTTCCTTCTTCCTCCCTCCTTCCTTTCTTCCTTCCTTCATCTGTCCTTCCTTCATCTGTCCTTCCTTCTTCCTCCCTCCTTCCTTTCTTCCTTCCTTCCTTCCTTCCTTCCTTCCTTCCTCCCTCCCTTCCTCCCTCCCTCCTTTCCTTCCTTCTTCCTCCCTCCTTCCTTTCCTTCCTTCTTCCTCCCTCCTTCCTTTCCTTCCTTCTTCCCTCCTTTCCTTCCTTCCTTCCTCCTCCCTCCCTCCCTTCCTTCCTTCCTTCCTTCCTCCTTCCTTCTTCCCTCCTTTCCTACCTTCCTTCCTCCTCCCTCCCTCTCTCCCTTCCTTCCTTCCTTCCTTCCTCCTCCCTTCCTCCCTCCTTTCCTTCCTTCTTCCTCCCTTCCTTCCCTTCCTCCCTCCTTCCTTTCCTTCCTTCTTCCTCCCTTCCTTCCCTTCCTCCCTCCTTTCCTTCCTTCCTTCCTTTCCTTCCTTCCTCCTTTCCTTCCTTCCTTTCTCCCTCCTTTCCTTCCTTACTTACTTAGTTTAGGTGCAAATGACATAACTAGTAAGGCCTGTTTAAGGGTTAATGACTTTAATGAAACCATGACGACGACGACGGTAAACTCATCCTGACTCCTGCTGTTGTTATACAGGAAGTAATGTTACAGACCAACAATCATACAAGGGTAATTATTTTTATTTTATTTTATTGTACTTGTTTTTGATGTTTTATTATTATTATTATTTATATTATTATTATTATTTATATTTATGATATTATTATTATTTATTTTTATATTATTATTGTTATTATTATTATTATTATTATTATTAATGATATTATTATTATTATTATTATTATTATTATATTATTATTATTATTATTATCATTATTTATTTTTATATTATTATTTTTATTATTATTATATTATTATTATTTATATTGTTATTATTATATTATATTTATTAATAGTTTATATTTTTTTATTTTATTGTGCTTGTTTTTGATGTTTTATTATTCATATCATTTTTCTATTATTATATATTTATTATTTAAATTATTTATTATTATTAATCTTATTATAATATCATTATTATTCTATTTATTTTGTCTTTTAATATCTCTCTTAATCTAGCTTTAGTCCAGCTTTTATTAAACTTTGTCTGTTTTAATCACAATTTTTCAAAACTTTCAATAAACCTTTTCTTTTATTCTCTCTTATTGCACTTATTTATTTAATTATTTTTATGTATTTAATCTAGTATTTTTTTTTACTTATTTTATTTACATTTTCAAACACTTTTTTAAATCATTTTATATTATTATTTATTGTTTTTTCTTATTTTTCTTATTGCTGCTCTTCTATTTTACCGTCCACTTGTTGCTGATTTTATTTTTCTCTCTTTCTATAGTTTCCTTGTTTTGGAGAAAGATGCTATATAAAGAAAAGTTTGATTGATTGAAATAGTGAATTAAAGAGTTAAAGAGAGTCTTTAAAAAAGTAAAGTGCTTGTTTTTAGGATCATATCTTCTGCTTTAGTCTAAAAAAAAAAGAAAAAGTATCTAATTTATGCCCATAGAAGACGATGAGAAGCCATATTTCACCTGCTGAACACTTCCACTCAACAGTTTGCTTGTCATGTGATCTTTATCGTCATTATTTATTAGACAAATCGCATTTATACGACTGTGAAATGCAGAATTTAACGCGAGCCAAAAAACCTTTTTTATGATCCTAAATCTTTCCAACACCTGTTGTTCATACCGACTATTAAACTATTCAGAGGATCAGATACTGAGAACATCCACCTGCTGCTTCAGTTCTGCTCATATTTGTATATTTAGGCCATAAAAACTAAAAAACATGAAACTAATGTCCCGTATTGATTTCACTTCCTGTTATAATCGGTCGCCAATCTTTAAAACTTCACCAATAAATAAAATAAGGAGTTTTACTGGAGAATTTAAGAGTCTGAAATTGGTCTAAATACCTTTAAGAGTGAACTTTTATAGTTTAATTATTGAATACTTTAAAGTTCAAGGCATGAAAACAACTGTATGAACTTTCTCCAGGTATTAAAAACCTTTAGAAGAACTTGATTCTGCTACCTGGATTTCCACCAGAGGAACCAGGAAGAAGGTTTTATGGCTTTGGGGGTTAGGGTTTGTAGGGATGACCAAGCTTGGCATGAAAATATCGTACTGAGCCGCTTCCCTCGAGTACTAAGAACCTTTTGAAGAACTTGATTCTGCTACCTGCATTTCCATCAGAGGCACCAGGGTCTAAATGAAGTTCCACAGAGACTTTTTTATCCCCAAAAAAAGTCTCTTTTCGGGGGTAGTACTCACCACAAATACAGAAACTTTGGGGCAGGACTTGGAGAATTGACCGTTGCCGAAAGCTGGAACCTGTACTTTAAAATTCAAGGCATGAAAAAGTCCATATTGAGCCACATTTCGACTGCATGAACTTCCCCCCGGTCTAAATCAGACCAGGGTCTAAATCATCTTCCATGGAGCCTATTTTACTCCAACAGTACAGGAACTTTGGGGGTTTGCAGGATTGACCGTTGCTAAAAGCTGCAACATGGAACCTTTATTACTTTAAAGTTCAAGGCACCAAACGGCAATATCGACTGCATGAACCTTCCCCCGGTTATAAGAAAGTCAGTTCCTCTACTTGCTTTTTTTATCAAAGAGACCACGACGGTCTAAATTAAGTTCCACAGAGACTCCTTTACCCCCGTAAAAGTCCCTGTTGCTTTCCAAAAGTACAGGAAGGTCTGGGGTGAGGTTTGCAGGATTGACTGTTGCTGAAAGCTGCAACCTGGAACCTTTACTACTTTAAAGTTCATGCCATAAAAAAGTCCATATTAAGCCACATTTCGACTGCATGAACATTTCCCCGGTACTAAGAACCTTTTGAAGAAGTCAGTTCCTCTACCTGCATTTCTACCAGAGAGACCAGGGTCTAAATCATCTTCCATGGAGCCTCTTTTACTCCAAAAGTACAGGAAGGTTTGGGGTGAGGTTTGCAGGAATGGCCGTTGCTAAAAGCTGCAACCTGGAACCTTTATTACTTTAAAGTTCAAGACACAAAACGTCCATATTGACCCGCGTTTCGACTGCATGAACTTTCCCCCGGTCAGTTCCTTTACTTGCTTTTTTACCAGAGGGACGAGGGTCTAAATTAAGTTCCACATAGACTGTTTTACCCCCCTGGAAAAGTCCCTGTTTCGAAGGTAATACTTTCCAAAAGTACAGGAAGGTTTGGGGTGAGGTCTGCAGGATTGACAATTGCCAAAAGCTGGAACCTGTACCTTAAAGTTCAAGGCATAAAAAGGTGATATTAAGCTGCGTTTCGACTGCATGAACTTTCCCCTGGTTAAAGTCAGTTCCTCTATTTGCATTTCTACCAGATGGATGAGTGTCTAAATTAAGTTCCATGGAGAAAATTCCCTGTTTCGACTTTCGACTTTCCAAAGGTACAGGAAGGTTTGGGGTGAGGTTTGCAGGATTGACCGTTGCTAAAAGCTGCAACCTGGAACATGGAACCTGTACTACTTAAAAGTTAAAAGGCATAAAAAAGGCCATATTGCTGCGTTTCGACTACATGAACCTTCTCCCTTTTGAAGAACTTGATTCTGCTACCTGTATTTCCAGCAGAGGGACCAAGGAGATGGTTTAACCCTGGAGAAGTCCCTGCTTTGGGGGCAAGATTTGCAGGAATGACCATCACTGAAAGCTATACAACTTTAAAGTTCACGGGAAGAAACAGCCATATTAAGCTATGTTTGAATTTTCCCCCGGTTATAAGAAAGTCAGTTCCTCTACTTGCATTTCTACCAGAGGGATAGGTGTCTAAATTAACTTCCTTCCATTGAGACTGTTTTACCTCCTGGAAAAGTCAATTTTTTGGAGGGTAGTTCTTTCCAAAAGTACAATAACTTTTGGTGGTTTGCAGGATTGATTGCTGCCAAAAGCTGGAACCTGTACCACTTTAATTTTTGAGCCATGTTTCGACTGCATGAACCTTTTGAGGAAGTCAGCTCATCCACCTGCATTTCTACCAGAAGGGCCAGGATCTAAATTAAATTCCACATCGACAGTTTCACTCCCCAAAAAACCCACAAGTACAGGAACTTTGTGGTTTGCAGGATTGATTGTTGAAAGCTTGAATCTGTACCTGGAACTAATGGTGGAAACAAGGCTTTGGCTGATAATGAATGAACACACACTCCTGGTAAAAGCATTAGAGAAGTCAACTCTTTTCCCCCCAGTTACCCCCCCCGACTCTGACTCACCGTCTCCAGTCTCCATCAGCTCCGCATTTCCGTATTTGGGCGTCTGCCTCTGGACCGCCGTGCCGGCACCTGGAGCCCTCTCCACCTGGATCCCGTCCGTTGCCGTGGTGTTGGCGGTGTTGTTGGTGTAGCCGGTGACATCTGGAGGGGCAGAGTGGTTCTCTGGGATGTGAGAAAACGGGGGGGAATCGAGGAGGGGATGAAGGCCTGGTTAGTTACCCCCACACCCCCACACATCCTGCTGTTAAAACACTGTTTAAAGGGGCGACTGTGCAGAAAACACTGGTTGATATTAGCTGCTGTTAGTTTAACCCTCCCGTTGTCCTCGAGTCAAGGAAGGAAGGGAGGAAGGAGAAAGGGAAGGAGGAAGGAAGGATGGAAGGAAGGAAGGAAATGAAGGAAGAAGGAAGGAGGGAGGAAGAAGGAAGAAAAAGGAATGAAGAAGGAAGGGAGGGAGGGAGGGAAGGAAGGAAAGGAAGGAAGGAGGGAGGGAAGAAAGAAAGAAGAAAGGAGGGAGGGAGGAAAGAAGGAAAGAGGGAGGGAGGGAGGGAGAAAGGAAAATAGGAAGGAAGGAAGGAGGGAGGGAGGAAAAAAAGAAGGAAGGAGGGAGGGAGGGAAGGAGAGACAAAGGAAAATAGGAAGGAAGGAAAGAAGGACAGAGGAAAGAAGGAAGGTAATAGGAAGGAAGGAAGGAAGGAAGGTAGGAAGGAAGGTAGGAAGAAGGTAGGAAGGAAAGAAGAAAGATAATGGGGAGGAAGGAAGGAGGGAAGGAAAGAAGGAAGGAGGGAAGGAAAGAAGGAAGGAGGGAAGGAAAGAAGAAAGGGAGGAAAGAGAGAGGAATGAAAGAAAGAGAGAAGGAGGAAGGACAGAAGGAAGGAAGGGAGGAAAGAGGGAACAGTCAATTTGACCCAGGAGGACGACACAAAGGTTAAATAGACATCCTGCATCATAATATATAAAGATAATGAGGATTTTAACATGTGAGTTAGAGTTTAACATGAGAAACAAGCTCTTAAAATATTAATTATTATATTTATTTCTTTAAAGTGGAAAAGCACAAACTAGCTCAAGTGTTTTCTGAAGTGGAAGCAATAAAAAAAAGGTTGAAGTTGCAGCTAAAGTTTTAACTTGAGTGAAAAGCAATGAAAGTAGTTAAAGTGTTAATGCTGTAAGAGTTTAAACATGTTTTATGTTAGCTGTGTGTGGAAGAGCTGTAAGTAGCTGAAATCTCTCAACAGCATCATTATTTGTCACAAGGCTTCTGTCTCTACTGTGTGCTTTCAGCTGCTTAAAGGAAACAGGACTAATACACTTTGTTGTAAGTAAACATTTAATCAATCATCAACCTCAGCTGACTGTACTCTGGTAAACATGACAAGCTTGTAAAGTTCAACACAAATCCTTTGGCAAACTCTGTGGAGTAAAACTATCAATAAATATATAAGCTAAGAGGTGAGTTGTGCTTCAAACTGAAGCCTGTAAAGTTGAGTATTGGTTTAAATATTGGTTTAAAGTGGACTTTTAATAAGATTGTTTAAAGGGTGAGAAGAAAGGCAAAAGGCCTTAAAAGATCTTGTTTTAATTTGATTGCAACGGTGTTTATCTTCATCCAACGTTAACGCATTATTCGCGATTAGATTAATGCAATCCATAACGCATTATTTTTTTTAATCACGTTTTAATGTTGCAAGCCTTTTTGTCCCTTCTACTCCCCCGTAGACGGCTCCTCTAGCTGTAGCGCTATGCTTTGAAGTGGCCTCCTGCAGTAAACATACCGCGCTGATGGAAAGTAAGAGAGCTACTGGACTTTTGAACGGCTTGTTTAACTTTAAAACACTTCCAGACGGTTCAGTTGACAAGTCAAAAGTAAAATGCAACCTGTGTCAAACGGAGTTTAACTACCACCGGAGTACGTGGAGTTTGAGTTAGCACCTCCACGCTAAACACCCAGGTGCAGCCAAGCCAGCCTCAGCTCCACCAAAGGAGCATTTTGGAGTGTGGGAGTCGCAGCAGAGCCGTGATTGATTCCCAGTTAAGACACTCTGGTAAGAAATGCTTTACATTATGGGCTTAAAACTGCCTTCAAATGTAAAATAACAGGATTTTAAACATGCAATTCAAAACGCCATTAATCGTGATTAACTATAGAAATTCTGCGATTAATCTTGATTAAAAAAATAATCGTTTGACAGCCCTAATTAAGTTATTACATCATCGGAACAGAGATTGTTACATTGTTGGGAAATGCACTCTATGACATCATCAGGTTCTACAAACCTCGACTAGATAAAGCCAACTGTTTATCTACATAGCACTACAGTTGAAGTTTATTGGGTTCATTTAGCAGTCGGTAACGATTTGGAGCCACGAATGCTAACAATAACTCACTAATCATCATTTCTGGTAATTGTGTAAAGGCAGTGTTTAGTTTGAGATGACACTAACCTGTTGAAATTTGCACACTATGCCAGTAAGCACATAGTATATACTATAAAGAAGTGCACACATAGGACCAGCTTTACTTTTATTAAACAATAAATAAAGACTGCTGCTCTTTAACGGACACGTAACTCAAATTAGTTACCAAACACCCGGCTGTTTCTGGTACTTTTACATTTCTATATACAGCATTTTTAGACTTTTACTGCTACATAACACACTAGAAAGATACAGATGAAACACTAAAGCGGGTAAACTAGAAAAAACTAAAGATATTGGATCATTTAACAATCGCTGACAGGAAACAATGTTTGGGTTACGCTGACATATTTCATAAAATCCACCAAAACGAGCAACAATAACCTCCTGAAGAAACCTGCAGTCATTTCCTCACTGATCCATTAAAGCTCTCGTCTCACACTACCCACAACCACCTGCTACGACGGCTGCCTTTATCCCCTCGACACCCACACCTTAACAATCCTCTCTCTCTCTCTCTCTCTCTCCCTCTCCCTCTCCCCGCCTGATTTTGTCCCACATTTAGAGTTATGTTTCAACCTCTCTTTAGCTGCGTCTGATGTTTCAAAGCTTCCCACCCCATGCTTCAAATTCTCCACATTTACCTCTTTCATGAGGGCTCGGCTGCTGTTCGACGACATCAAACACTGTTTACAAGCTCTGCCTCGGGGGGGATTCTTTACTTTCGAGCGGTCGGAGCACGAAATGATGCGGTGAGAAAGATGTGTGGTGTGAATCTAAATTGGTTATACGTATGTGTGTGTGTGTGTGTGTGTGTGTGTGTGTGTGTGTGTGTGTGTGTGTGTGTGTGTGTGTGTGTGTGTGTGTGTGTGTGTGTAGGTACAGCCTCAAGATTCAATAATTTATTGCGGCATTGGTTTTTAGAGTTGATTTGGAGTTCGGTTTTTGGTGCACTTGAAGTTCACACTAGTAAAAAAATAGAAACGCACAATAAGAGCAACACTGTGTCTAGGGTTGGGTACCGAGATTGGTGCTTTTAATGGTACCGACCGAATTACGTCGCTACTACAGAGTATTGATTCACGTCAAATCCTGCATGCCTATAGGTGCAGTTCCGCCTCTCACCAGCGGTAGCGCCAAATTAGAAATCTCATAAACATTACACCTACTAAACTCAGTCTATGGGGTCTGTTTGAAACCGCATCCTTTCCTACTACTCGTACTAACTCTGACGTCATGTGAAGTATGTAGTGTGTTTCAACTGTGTAGTGATTTAGAGTATGTGAGAAGTTCCTGGATGGTTTACTAGATTCTCCAGAAATGCAGAGTATGCATCAAGAGCTGACTACTCACACTCACATTACCCAAGATGCAACGCTACTACTCACACTCACATTACCCAAGATGCAACGCTACTACTCACACTCACATTACCCAAGATGCAACGCTACTACTCACACTCACATTACCCAAGATGCAACGCTACTACTCACACTCACATTACCCAAGATGCAACACTACTACTCACACTCACATTACCCAAGATGCAACGCTACTACTCACACTCACATTACCCAAGATGCAACGCTACTACTCACACTCACATTACCCAAGATGCAACACTACTACTCACACTCACATTACCCAAGATGCAACGCTACTACTCACACTCACATTACCCAAGATGCAACACTACTACTCACACTCACATTACCCAAGATGCAATGCAACTTCTGAAAAAAACCCAAAATACAAACGTCACAGATCACTTAGCTACAGCGAGGGTATGTTCGCTTCCTGTTTTCAAAATAAAAGCACCAATTCTATCTTTTTTTTTTTTGTGAAAATGACAGGAAGTGCGTTACTCGCTACGGCTAACTTGAGTGCCTCCGAATTCTCAGGAACAAAACTTTAAACAGGTGTTATTTGGACAAATTAGCGTCACATTGTGGATCTAAAGGGCTACTTTACTTTCTTCCTAAAAAGGTTAGAAATGTGGATAATGAAGTACCATAACTCTAATCGTGTCATCGTAGCATGGCGCCGTCATGGGAATCCGCTGTGTCATTTAGCGTCTCTTTGGACTCAGTTATAGGACTTTATATCAATGAGGAGCATCAGTACATCCTGTCTGCATTATACATGTAGTTATGCATTGAGTTTACTGCTGCATTTACATTGTTAGTATGTTAACATCGATCGTGTGTTCAGGGTTACGAGGATCTCAATGGAGACGCTTCTTTTACTTTGGAGAAATTTGGGAGATTCTTACCAATTAGTACTTAATGGATCCCTTCTGAGGTCAAGGGGCAAATGTAGAGAAGCAATCCTGGAGCTCATAAACATTAGTGGTGTCTTCTAATGTAGAATAGGTTTATTTAGCATAGGCATGAGAGTCCTGTAGTCCAGTTGTTCCCAAATGTTTTTAGCTTGTGACCCTTAAAACGAAGCAATGTCTACTTGTGTCTCCTCTTCGCTGGAGGCATCTAATACTTAAAAACCAGTTCAACCACTGACTGATTTACGTCAGTGTTTAATTTGAATATTTATAGATGTTAAATGATCCAGTAATGCTCAAGAAAGACAAAGTTCGGTGCAACAGAAGTCACCTTTTTGTCAGCTTTCCTATCCAGTTCATTACCTCGTGACTCTTTGTGAGTTGGAAATCGCTTCTGTAGAGAATAAGCTTTGATATCCATGTGGTCTAAATCATGAGATACTGTAGATATCTGACAAGAAATGGAAATGTCCTTACTGCTTTATCAATAATGCTGCCTGATTTTGTTTTTTTTGTATTTCAACGTTATGCTTCAGGGATAGAAAAGAGTCGTAGATTAGTACGTCAACTCAAAAATCACTTAAATATTTGCCCTAACAAGATCTTTAAAACCCCCATTAGTGGTTTAGTCAATGGTTTAGTCAATAATCCAATAAGAAGACATGATAACCAACCATTATCATCAAAGATAAGCTGAAACTTATTGCTTTAGTTTACTTTAATTCTTATTTCAGCATCATCACAAACATCTCACCCATCAATTTTAGGATTATAAGACGCCACTCTTTATAACTCCTGAACTATTAATGCATCTTATGGTAAAACATAAAGAAAAGTATGTGGGAAAGGGAAAGAAACACGTGATAATTAGGATAGGATACTAATCATGCAAACATCTCTCTTATGTTAAGAGAAACAAATGCAAAACAAGATGCAACACATTTACTGAGGTCTTGAAAAAGCTTCTTTAAGATATAAAACTGTTTCTACACAAAGCAGCGTGGAGGATTCATCACTCTGCTTCCTGATTCATCACTCTGCTTCCTGATTCATCACTCTGCTTCCTGATTCATCACTCTACTTCCTGATTCATCACTCTACTTCCTGATTCATAACTCTGCTTCCTGATTCATCACTCTGCTTCCTGATTCATCACTCTACTTCCTGATTCATCACTGTACTTCCTGATTCATCACTCTGCTTCCTGATTCATCACTCTACTTCCTGATTCATCACTCTACTTCCTGATTCATCACTCTGCTTCCTGATTCATCACTCTACTTCCTGATTCATCACTCTGCTTCCTGATTCATCACTCTACTTCCTGATTCATCACTCTACTTCCTGATTCATCACTCTGCTTCCTGATTCATCACTCTGCTTCCTGATTCATCACTCTGATTCCTGATTCATCATTCTACTTCCTGATTCATCACTCCGCTTCCTGATTCATCACTCCGCTTCCTGTTTCATCACTCCGCTTCCTGATTCATCACTCCGCTTCCTGATTCATCACTCCGCTTCCTGATTCATCACTCCGCTTCCTGATTCATCATTCCGCTTCCTGATTCATCACTCTGCTTCCTGATTCATCACTCTACTTCCTGATTCATCACTCTACTTCCTGATTCATCACTCTTCTTCCTGATTCATCACTCTGCTTCCTGATTCATCACTCTACTTCCTGATTCATCACTCTGCTTCCTGATTCATCACTCTGCTTCCTGATTCATCACTCTGCTTCCCGATTCATCACTCTGCTTCCCGATTCATCACTCTGCTTCCCGATTCATCACTCTGCTTCCCGATTCATCACTCTACTTCCCGATTCATCACTCTGCTTCCCGATTCATCACTCTGCTTCCCGATTCATCACTCTGCTTCCTTCCACTTCTTCTAAAACACCCTCAGAAAGAAATGGACGCTGATTTAAACCCTAACCCTAACCCCCCCCCCCCCCCCCCCCCACTCACCCCTCCCTCTCTCTACTTCCCACGTGGAGGCCTGCTGCTTCAGTCGAGAAGCAGAAGATAAAGGAGATCAACTACTTCAGCTCTGATTCACAGAGAGAAGTTTCTCACAGAGCAAGTTACAGCTCGAGAGTTTCATTCATGTAAAGAAAGAAAAACAACTCAGACATCAGACGTCAAAATTAAATACCTTGGTGATTATCTATAATTTAAAAAATGCACCTATTTAATAAGCACAGGTTTTAAAATGAGCTTATACACTGTTTTCCAAATGGTAAAAAAAGGTTTAGAGTTTTCATTTCTTAATTTTAAAATGTATGTATTTTTTTTTCCAACCTTTAATATTAATTTTCTTTGCTAATGGATATTTTCATATTTATTTTAATGGGTTTTCATGGACGGAGGTTTCTAGGTTTTTACATTGTTGAACTTTTAAAGTCTGGGTCAAATGTCACATTTTGACTATTAATATAATTTAGTCTCATCTTTTTTTCTTTTTAATTTGTTCCCTCATCATTTTTTATTCCTTTTCTTCATGTCATCACTTTGTTTTGTCTTATTATCAGCTTGTCAATCAACTGTGATCGACTGATTGATTAATAGAGCAATTATCCAACATTTAGTTTATTGATTAGTTCCCTATTTTAGTATTTAATTAAGCCGTTTTAAGCAAAAGTGTCAATCATTTCCTGCTTCTTAAATGTGACGATTTGGTGCCTTTCTTCGTTTTAATATCACTGGAAACTGAATATTTTGGGGGTTTGGAAAGTTTTTATGACTAAACATAGATTTAGATTTATTGTATTGACCAAAAATCTATATAATATAATCAAATAATCAAAAATAATAATAATCAGCAAGTCATTTTAAGCAAACATGTAGATTATTCTCTTCTTCTTAAATGTGATGATTTGCTGCTTTTTCCCTGTTTGATTGATTGATTGATTGAATTTGACTGCATATGCTCTCTCTCTATATATATAATCAAAAAATGTTTTAAAGAGGATAAATAAAGTTGAATTTAATCCAGTATTGTAGCTAAAATAATAGAAAGAAGAAGAAGAAATGCTTTCATTTCCCAGCGTGAATTACTTTTAACTATCCTATCTCGGTGGTCACGATGTGTTCTGAAATGTGCTTCAGAAATATTTGTTCAAACAGAACTGAACTGAATTAAACATGTGTTGTTCAAAAAAATAAATAAATAAAAATAATAATCTGCCAGCGCCGACACAAAGATCCATTTCAGCTCTGATCTCTCAGCCTCCGTCTCTCTCTTACTCGATATTTCATCATCACTCTGGGAGTCAGAGCTCCTATTTGAGCACTTTAGGATTGCTGTAAATATGTCCGACTTTATATCGTAATTAATTGATGCATTCAGTCTTTATTTAGCACATAGGAGACAAAATTCGAGGCACATTAACCCCCTTTTTTAACTTAAATGTGTCATGTGCATATAATAAAAACTACTATTTATACCTAATTTGATAATCTCTTGTGTATTGAAACATAATTTAACATTATATCTAAGTCTTGCATCTTTAATTATTGCTTTTGCACTATTATAAATGTTTTGTATTGACTGTATTTTACTACTTCAGCAGCTGTGTGACTTAGCATATTTTAGCTCTACAAGCACACACACAGAGATGCTTGAGGAAAAGTTGGTTATCTTGCACTCGTTCCTGTCAGTAAAGCTTACCCAAATTGAACTGAACATGATACAAACGTGTGAGAGAGACTCCACAGAGAGAGAGAGAGAGAGAGAGAGAGACACAGAGAGAGAGAGAGAGGGGGAGAGATGATTCCCCTACAAAGCGTCGAGCCAAAGCCGGCGAGACCAAACAGAATTCTTTATCCAGACACCGGCTGCATATCAATACTGCAGCACACAGCGCAGGCATGCTAATCATCGCTGTAGCACACCGTCTATTCTGCCTCTGTAACATCTGGACCGTCTGAACCAGCCTTGCACCCACTCTGAAGTCACGTGTTGTTTATCTGTCTGGGAATGTGTGTATGTGTGTGTCCCTTATATGTACTGTTAGCATGTACAAGTGTGTGTGTGTGTGTCCCTTGTTTGTACTGTTAGCATGAATATGTGTGTGTCCCTTGTTTGTACTGTTAGCGTGTATGTGTGTGTCCCTTATATGTACTGTTAGCGTGTATATATGTGTGTGTGTGTCCCTTGTTTGTACTGTTAGCGTGTATGTGCGTGTCCCTTATATGTACTGTTAGCGTGTATATGTGTGTGTGTCCCTTATATGTACTGTTAGTGTGTATAAGTGTGTGTGACCCTCAATTGTACTGTTAGCATGTATAAGTGTGTGTGTGTCCCTTGTTTGTACTGTTAGCATGTATAAGTGTGTGTGTGTCCCTTGTTTGTACTCTTAGCATGTATATGTATGTGAGTGTGACCCTCGTTTGTACTGTTAGCGTGTATATATGTGTGTGTGTCCCTTGTTTGTACTGTTAGTGTGTATGTGTTTGTCCCTCATTTGTACTGTTAGTGTGTATATGTGTGTGTGTGTCCCTTGTTTGTACTGTTGGCATGAATATGTGTGTGTCCCTCATTTGTACTGTTAGCGTGTATAAGTGTGTGTGTCCCTCGTTTGTACTGTTTGCATGTATAAGTGTGACCCTCAATTGTACTGTTAGTGTGTATGTGTGTGTGTGTGTGTGTGTGTGTGTGTGTGTGTGACCTCGTGAATGTATTTAGGATAATGTATGACAATGGAGGATGATGATGATGATGATGATGATGATGATGATGATGATGACTGTCTCCTTCGCTGCTGGAATACCAATCAGACCCGACTAAAGGAGCTGATTTATTGATTCTTTAATGTAAATTAAAGAATTGGTTACTTATTAAAATAAATATTCTGTTCACATTTAATAGTAAAGTAGGAAATAGTGTGACAGGGTTCGAATTACAGGTATAGTTTTATTCTCTATACATTAAGGTTCCTTAAATAAATGATAAAAGTAAAAAAAAAAATATCGCAGTTGTGTTTATTTGCTCATTATCTTCCAACTTCTAAAAAAAATACATGTGACGATGCTCTCAAATAATCACGTTTACGACTCAACATTCAAGTAGTAAATAATGTCTCTGTTGTTTTTCACAATAAAAGCCACACCAGTAATTCAAACCCTGTATAAAGCCATATGAGATGCAGACAGGAAGTGGTTTCTTTTAACCATTAAAATCTTTTAAGGAGTTTTTCTTGAGTCATATTGAAACTCTCTACAGAAGCAGATGTCCCCACAAAACTGACTGGACTTGAATATATTTGGTTTATTCAGACTAAACGTGAGCACTTTCATTTTGAACTTCGGTGCCGATCGAACAACCGCATAGAGGAAGGACATTGTCTGTCTCAGTTGTTTGCAGCTCAAACTCAAAGCAGACAAACCACAGGATTGCAACACGGTCGGCATGAGAAGGGAGGAAGGGAAGAAAGGAAAAAAGGACAGGAAGTAAAGATGGAAGGAAGGAAGGAAGGAAGGGCAAGGGAAGAAGGGAAAAGTGATAAGAAGGAAAGATGGAAGGAGGGAAGGGAAGGAAGGAAGGAAGGAAGGGGGGAAGGGCAAGGGAAGAAAGGAAAAGAAGACAGGAAGGAAAGATGGAAGGAGGGAAGGATGGAAAGAATGAAAAAGTGATAAGAAGGAAAGGGTAGAAGGAAGGAAGCAAGGCAGGAAAAGACAAGGAAGGAAAGAAGGAAGGAAAGGAAAAGAAGATGAAGGAAAGATGGAAGGAAGGGAGGACAGAGGGAAGTAAACAAAGAAGGACAGAAGTCAGAAAGGGAGGGAGGAAGGAAGGAAGGACAGATGACAGGAGGGTAGGAAGGAAAAGAAGACAAGAAGGAAAGTGGGCCTGATTGGACACTATGGCGGGCCGGTTCTGGCCCACGGGCCGCATGTTTGCAGCTCAAACTCAAAGCAGACAAACCACAGGATTGCAACACGGTCGGCATGTGATTCAAAAAGCTGCTAATCTTGTTAAAAGGAAAATTTATGTCAGCATGGGAATACTGGGATTTTCCCTACTAAATCAGAAAGTGAACATGTTGAAATGAAATACCAGTGTGTTGTGATAGTGTCCTACTTTGTGTGTCTTTAAAAAATGTAACTTCAAGTGAAAATATGTCCTTTTTTTCCTCTCCTCACATGTCCACGTCGCTTTTTAGCTGCATTAATATTCATCAAAACTGTCAAATGTGATGAATGAACGTAGCCCACTTATCATTTCCAGGTCTGAAATCAACCTGAGTGGCCTAAAGTCAAACAAAAAAAAACTCTCATGTGAGTCATTTGAGTAATGGGTCAACTTTGTGGTTTAGCTTTGGAGACATTAACTGATTATTTTGCCACATGGGAGCAGCAGATATGTCAAAATGTTGTGATATGTCGACTTTAACGTTAGCTTATTTCCACATGCAGCAGTTTTATACGGAGCAACATTATCATTCATCCAGAGTCGTGTTTTCTGGAAAGAAGGAAGGACAGATGGAAGACACAGAGGAAGGAAGGAAGGAACAAACGAACGAAGAAAGGAAAACAGGAAGGTAGGAAGGACAGATAGCAGGAAGGACAGAAGGAAAGAAGGAAGGACAGATGGAAGAAACGAAGGAAGGAAGGAAGGAAGGAAGGAAGGAAGGAAGAACAAAAGGAAGAAAGGGAGGAAGGACAGATGGAAGGAAGAAAGGAATGAAGAGAGGGGAAGGACAGATGGAAGGAAGGACAGAAGGAAAGAAGGAAGGACAGATGGAAGAAACGGAGGAAAGAAGGAAGGAAGAACAAAAGGAAGAAAGGGAGGAAGGACAGATGGAAGGAAGGAAGGAAGGAAGGAAGGAAGGACAGAAGGAAAGAAGGAAGGACAGATGGAAGAAACGAAGGAAGGAAGGAAGGAAGGAAGGAAGGAAGAACAAAAGGAAGAAAGGGAGGAAGGACAGATGGAAGGAAGAAAGGAACGAAGAAAGGAGGAAGGACAGATGTTATCATTCATCCAGAGTCGTGTTTTCTGTCCACCTGCTCAATATCAAGTTTGTTTTTGCTCTCTATGAACTCCTGAGGGAAATATGTGGGTTTCTAAAGCTGCTAAATGCTGCAGGATTTTATCAGCGATGAACCTACGGAGGATTATCAGTGACTTTGCAGCTTTTATGGAGCTTTATAGTTGAGTTTCAGCTCATTGTTTAGATGTCCGTCTGCAACTTTTACTGTTTTGGTTCAATCTCCGTGCTCTCATAGCGTCGTTTTCAGATTAAAAAGAGGTGTAAAAAGCCTCTGTACGCTACCTGCTAACAGACACAGTTATCTGCAGACTAGCTGGTGAACATAGTGGAGCATTTAGCAGCTTAAAGAGTCACATATTTCCCTCAGGAGGTTGGTGGAGAACAAAAACAGAGCTAAAAGAGAGTGAATATAGGACTTTACGTTCAGTAGATGGACAGAAACACAACTCCTAATGAATGATGATGTTGCTCAGTAACTGCTGGATGTGGAAATAAGCAACTTAAAAACATAGTTATAAACAACTTTTACTAGATTGAAACTATAAAGGAGCTAAACTAGGAACCCTGAGGAACGCCACAAGTAATTAATGATATTATCAATAGCAGGTTAATGTTGCTCTGTTACTGCTGGATGTGGATGCTAACAAGTTCAACACATCAACTTAAACAGTGATGATAGAACAACCTGTATCTATAGCAACCATAGAACAATCCGTATCTATAGCAACCATAGAACAACCTGTATCTACAGTATAGCAACCATAGAATAACCTGTATCTATGGCGATCATATAACAACCTGTATCTATAGCAACCATATAACAACCTGTATCTATAGCAACCATAAAACAACCTGTATCTACAGTATAGCAACCATAGAACAAACTGTATCTATAGCATCCATAGAACAACCCGTATCTATAGCAACCATAGAACAACCTGTATCTACAGTATAGCAACCATAGAACAACCTGTATCTATAGCAACCATAGAACAACCTGTATCTATAGCAACCATAGAACAACCCATATCTATAGCAACCATAAAACAACCTGTATCTACAGTATAGCAACCATAGAACAACCTGTATCTATAGCAACCATAGAACAACCTGTATCTATAGCAACCATAGAACAACCCGTATCTATAGCAACCATAGAACAACCTGTATCTATAGCAACCATAGCACAACCTGTATCTATAGCAACCATGGAACAACCTGTATCTATAGCAACCACAGAACAACCTGTATTTATATCAACCATAACACAACTATCTATAGCAACAATAGCACAACCTGTATCTATAGCAACCATGGAACAACCTGTATCTATAGCAACCATGGAACAACCCGTATCTATAGAAACCATAGAACAATCTGATGGTCTGTCAGTGCATTACATTCCTCATACAAGTGGTAAAGATTGCCCCAAAAAGTTAAATAACACAAAGTGACCTCCACCAAAATGATTAATCAGACCTACAAAGGGTTAAACAGACTTTACTTTAAACTATTTCCAGGATTTATAACACTACTACTAATCATTCTAAATAGCTGAAATCCATTTGCATTTAAAAAGACACCTGATGAATAATACCCACAAAGCTTTCCTGTTGCTTCCCAAACTGCTGAACTGTTATTCCTCGGAGACTGCAGACTATTCCCCTGACAGATAAACAAGCAGAGCTGAGGAGTCAAAGCCACACAGTGCAAATCCCAGCAGGCTTCATCCACACAGCAGCTTTAATTACATTTAATACGGGAACGCTTCCAGCTTGCTGTTAATGGATTTAGGAGGTTTGTCGTTTTTTTTTTCTCCTGACAATGATGAATGGTTGATGAATTAAAAAGGTCTTGTTCTTAAAACCCTTTTTTTTCTTCATTGTGCCCAACAGTATGGATCGCTTTGTTTTTCAGGTCTAATTTGATAGAAACGGAGGAAGCCACTTCCAATAAATGAGACAACTGAGTCGAGTCGAGCCAAACGGTGGAGTCTACAGATTGTATTTCTTAAAAGGTAGGAGGGAAAGGAGAAAGGGAGGAAGGAAAGAGGGAAGGAAGGGATGAAGGACAGATTGAAGGAAAGAGGGAAGAAAAGAGAGAAGGAAGGGAGGAAGGACAAATTGAAGGAAGGAGGGAAGAAAAGAGAGAAGGAAGGGAGGAAGGACAAATTGAAGGAAGGAGGGAAGAAAAGACGGAGTGGAGGAAGGAAGGACGGACAGAATGAATGAAGGACGGAAGAAAAGAGGGAATGGAGGAAGGAAGGAAGGAAAGACGAAAGGGAGGAAGGACAGAAGGAAGAAAGGAAGGAAGAAAAGAGGGAATGGAGGAAGGAAAGATGGAAGGAATAAAGGAAGGAAGGAAGGAGGGAAGGAAAGATGGAAGTAAGGAAAGAGGAAAGGGAGGAAGGACAGAAGGAAGGAAGGAAGGAAGGAAGAAAGGGATGAAGGACATAATGAAGGAAGGAGGGAAGAAAATAGGGAATGGAGGAAGGAAGGAAGGAGGGAAGGAAAGATGGAAGAAAGGGAGGAAGGAAGGAAAGAAGGAAGGGAGAAAGGGAGGAAGGACAGATGGAAGAAAGGGAGGAGGGAAGGAAGGGAGGAAGGAAGGCAGGAAGAAAGAAATAAAGAAAGACAGGAATGAAAGACAGATGGAAGGAAAAGAAGACAAGAAGGAAAGTGGGCCGGATTGGACCCCTCAGCGGCCTGGTTCTGGCCCACGGGCCTCATGTTTGACACCCTTACTCTAACTGAACCTTTTCTTTGACTCGACACACAAAGCAGAGAGTTGCATCTTCTGATTCCAGCAGATTTTACTCTCTCTCCGCTTTCCTCCGTTTCTTCCATCTGTCCTTCCTTCTTTCCTTCTGTTCTTCCTTCCATCTGTCCTTCCTCCCTACCTTCCTTTTTTCCTTTCTTCGTTCCTTTCTTCCTTCCATCTGTCCTTCCTCCCTACCTTCCTTTTTTCCTTTCTTCGTTCCTTTCTTCCTTCCATCTGTCCTCCCTCCCTTTCTTCCTTTTGTTCCTTCTTTCCTTCCTTCCTTCCTTCCTCCGTTTCTTCCATCTGTCCTTCCTTCTTTCGTTCTTTCCTTCCTGCTATCTGTCCTCCCTACCTTCCTTTTTTTCATTCCTTCCATCTGTCCTCCCTACCTTCCTTTTTTCCTTTTTTTCATTCCTTCCATCTGTCCTCCCTACCTTCATTTTTTCCTTTCTTCGTTCCTTTCTTTCTTCCATCTGTCCTTCCTCCCTTCCCTCTTTCCTTCCATCTGTCCTTCCTCCCTTCCCTCTTTCCTTCCTTCCTCCATTCTCTCTTTTCTTCCCTCCTCCATCTGCTTCCTGGAGGCCGAGATGAGAAAGCCGTGTTTTTGGGAAAGCAGATTGCCTCTGGCCGAGCAAACAACTTAAAACAACCCATGCTGCATAATTATCCAAATCAATAAACACCAGTACAAACACAGCAACCCTGAAACAGAGTCGTACAAGCTGCTATCTAGTCCCTCTTTTATTTAAAGAAGCATTGTTGCACCAGCTTTTATTTTGGCGGGGTTGTTGTTTTTAAAATCCCACATCCAAACAAACACACTTTTTTTCATGCAGGCAATGCTACTCTCACAGCAGGGGTGTCAAATATGAGGCTCGTGGGCCAGAATAGGCCCGCCGAGGGGTGCGATCCGGCCCACTTTCCTTCCTGTGTTCTTTTCCTTATTTCATTCCTTTCTTCCTTCCATCTGTCCTTCCTTCCTTCTTTCCTTCCATCTGTCCTTCCTCCCTTCCCTCTTTCTTTCCTTCCTTCCTTCCTTCCTTCGTCCATTCCCTTTTTTCTTCGCTCTTTCCTTCATTCTGTCCTTCATCCCTTTCTTCCTTCCTTCCTTCTGTTCTTCCTCCCTTCCCTCTTTCCTTCCTTCTGACCTTCCTTCCATCTGTCCTTCATCCCTACATTCCTTTTTTTCATTCCTTCTATCTGTCCTTCCTACCTTCCTTTTTTCCTTTCTTCGTTCCTTTCTTCCTTCTATCTGTACTTCCTCCCTTTCTTCCTTTTGTTCTTCCTTCCTTCCTCCGTTTCTTCCTTCTGTCCTTCCTTCTTTCCTTCTGTCCTTCCTACCTTCCTGTTTTCCTTTCTTCGTATGTTTGTTCGTTCCTTCCTTCCTTCCTTCCTCTATTTCTTCCATCTGTCCTTCCTTCTTTCCTTCATTCATTCATTCATTCAGGCTCACATCAGATCAAATTGGTCTGTATGTGGCCCTTGAATGAAAATGAGTTTGACACCTCTGCTTTAGAGAAAGTTAGCATTGACATTTACACTTTCTGAGCTTTTCCAACAACCCAAATATCAACCTTGATATTTAATAAAGGGAAGCAACCGACGAAGGGAACAAGTTGACAAGAGCAAGCACACGAAAATGAGGAAAAGGCGGGCGGGGGGGTAAAAGACAACATCCCTTCTTCGTGCCGAGGGATGGCGGGACGCTGAGCGCATAGCTTCCCAGCTCTTAGCCAACCAGCCATGCTCCGATCTGGACTTACCGGAGCGCCTCGGCCCAGAGTTTCCATTCTCTACCATACCAGCCGGTAACGCCCCCCTCCTCCTACTCTTCAAGGAGAGGTGGCTTAAAACGCCTGCATGTGAAGGGAGAAGAGAAGGGGGGAGGAGGAGGAGGGGGGGAGTCTTCACTTTAAAGGATAAGTTCACATTTAAGATCGTTTAATGGAAGTTTACCTTATAAGCTACGGGATCATTTGGGTGATTTGAACGTATTACTGTCTTAAAGCAAGAGTCAGATGACCAAAATGAGACAGGAAGTGTATCTGAAGCTTCTATATGAGACAGGAAGTGTATGTGAAGCTTCTATATGAGACAGGAAGTGTATGTGAAGATTCTATATGAGACAGGAAGTGTATGTGAAGCTTCTATATGAGACAGGATGTGTATGTGAAGCTTCTATATGAGACAGGAAGTGTATGTGAAGCTTCTATATGAGACAGGAAGTGTATGTGAAGATTCTATATGAGACAGGAAGTGTATGTGAAGCTTCTATATGAGACAGGATGTGTATGTGAAGCTTCTATATGAGACAGGATGTGTATGTGAAGCTTCTATATGAGACAGGAAGTGTATTTGAAGCTTCTATATGAGACAGGAAGTGTATCTGAAGCTTCTATTGAGCTTCATCAGTGTGAGTTAGTCACATCAAGTGATATCTGACACATTTACAGTCTTTTTAGCATCAGATTCTCCTCTTAGTGCAACCATAGAACAACCTGTATCTATAGCAACCATGGAACAACCTGTATCTATAGCAACCATAGAACAACTTGTATCTATAGCAACCATAGAACAACCTGTATCTATAGCAACCATAGAACAACCTGTATCTATAGCAACCATAACACAATCTGATGGTCTGTCTCTGCATTACATACCTCATACAAGTGCTAAAGATTGCCCCAAAAAGTTAAAAAGTTAAATGGGTTCAATAGATTTTGGTTTTGAGCAGATATCATGACACAAAGTGACTTCTACCAAGAGGTTGAGCAGAACTACAAAGGGTTAAAACCAGGAAAAGGAACACATAAACCATATCACCATATTACAATATGCTGAAACAAACCAGTCAGTTATACCTAGGGAGGGCAGAATAATGATAAAATGGGTAAAAAAAGGCAAATAAAAGAACAGCTAGTAAGAAAACACCTATGCTATGTCATGATATTACGATATCCAAATTCTAAGACGATATCTAGTCTCATATCACGATATCGATATATTGCCCAGCTCTAGATAAAAGTCAATAAAACCCCTATTCAAGGGTGTAACTTTGGTTTGAGTTGGTCATAATGATATATTCTGCCAGAAAGTATAGTAACGCCTACCAAGACTAAAATCTGGACTGGATGATCTCAGAGAGGCTTAAGTCTCTTTAAAACACAGTTTCAGAATCGTGAAAGCTTTATTCTATTTGTGAAAATGCAATAAAGGCAGATTTCACTGTTTTTTTTCATATAGAGCACTATATAGACCATAAAGGAGATGAAAAATACAGCTAAATAATCTACAGCTAAGCGATAGAAAGAGGAACATCTACCGTACATCTGCTAAAAGGACTAAAGTAGGGGTGTCAAACATGAGGCCCGTGGGCCAGAACCGGCTCGCCAAAGTGTCCAATCAGGCCCACTTTCCTTCTTGTCTTCTTTTCCTTCCTACCCTCCTGTCATCTGTCCTTCCTTCCTTCCTCCCTTCCTCCCTTTCTGACTTCTGTCCTTCTTTGTTTACTTCCCTCTGTCCTCCCTTCCTTCCATCTTTCCTTCATCTTCTTTTCCTTTCCTTCTTTCTTTCCTTCCTTGACTTTTCCTGACTTGCTTCCTTCCTTCCTCCCTTTCCTTCCTATCACTTTTTCATTCTTTCCATCCTTCCCTCCTTCCTCCTTCCATCTTTCCTTCCTGTCTTCTTTTCCTTTCTTCCCTGGCCTTCCTCCCTTCCTTCCTTCCTTCCCTTCCCTTCCTTCCTTCCATCTTTCCTTCTTATCACTTTTCCCTTCTTCCCTTGCCCTTCCTTCCTTCCTTCCTTCCATCTTTCCTTCCTGTCTTCTTTTCCTTTCTTCCCTTGCCCTTCCTCCCTTCCTTCCTTCCCTTCCCTCCTTCCATCTTTCCTTCTTATCACTTTTCCCTTCTTCCCTTGCCCTTCCTTGTTTCCTTCCTTTTGACTTTCATTCCCTTCTTTCGATCCTTGTTTCCTTCCTTCCTTCCTTCCTTCCTTCCTTCCCTTCCCTCCTTCCATCTTTCCCTCTTATCACTTTTCCCTTCTTCCCTTGCCCTTCCTTCCTCCCTTCCTTCCTTCCTTCCTTCCCTTCCCTCCTTCCATCTTTCCTTCTTATCACTTTTCCCTTCTTCCCTTGCCCTTCCTTCCTTTCTTCCTTCCTTCCTTCCTTTTGACTTTCATTCCCTTCTTTCCATCCTTCCTTCCTTCCTTCCTCCCTCCCTTCCATCTTTTTATTGGTCCGGCCCAGATGAAATCAAATTTGGCTGTAGTATGTGGCCCTTGAACTGAAATGAGTTTGACACCTCTGGACTAAAGAGTAAAGGTCTTTACCAAAATAAAAGCCACCATATAACCTGAAGGGGAAATCTGGAGAGTTTAAAAGATTTGGATTTACCTTTCTAACTTTTCCAGAGTCAACAACATAGTAAAACTTTTATATTCAAGTAAGTGTTGATTCATATGCAAAGCTCTTTTATTCTTTTCTTTTCATCCTGCTCTTTCAACTAAATTGATACACAAGAGCCGTTATTTACCTTCCTCCCTGCAATCATGCTTTATGTGCTGTTTTTATTCTGTGAAATTAAAGGTCTCACCTGAAGGAGTGGATGAGAGACAGCAGCTATGTGATTTCCTTCTTATCACTTTTCTCTTCTTACCTTGCCCTTCCTTCCTTCCTTCCTTCCATCTTTCCTTACTGTCTTCTTTTCCTTTCTTCCCTTGCCCTTCCCCCCTTCCTTCCTTCCTTCCCTTCCCTCCTTCCATCTTTCCTTCTTATGACTTTTCCCTTCTTCCCTTGCCCTTCCTTCCTTCCTTCCTTCCCTCCTTCCATCTTTCCTTCCTGTCTTCTTTTCCTTTCTTCCCTTGCCCTTCCTCCCTTCCTTCCTTCCTTCCCTTCCCTCCTTCCATCTTTCCCTCTTATCACTTTTCCCTTCTTCCCTTGCCCTTCCTTCCCTTCCCTCCTTCCATCTTTCCCTCTTATCACTTTTCCCTTCTTCCCTTGCCCTTCCTTCCTTCCTTCCTTTTGACTTTCCTTCCCTTCTTTCTATCCTTGTTTCCTTCCTTCCTTCCTGCTTTATGTGCTGTTTTTATTCTGTGAAATTAAAGGTCTCACCTGAAGGAGTGGATGAGAGACAGCAGCTACGTGATTATATTCTTCTATATTGTCGGATTATTCGGCTCAATTTCTGTTTTAATACAAAAAAAAAACAACAATGATGTAAAAAAAAAGGAAAAAAAGAAGCAGCCTGTGTCTCTGAACGGTTTTCAATAATCACACAGCAACAGAGTAAACAAGCACTTAGCGCCGTTATCTCAAACAAAAGAGCTGAAAGTCTACCACAAAAAAAAAAAAAAAAACAGATTGTCTAACGGTGATCCTGTTACAAGGGATCTGCAACCTGAAGGGATGAAAGGAGAGAGGATAAAAAAATAAAATAAAAAATGAGGGGGGGTCGGGGGGGGGAGAGATACGGGAAAACAAAAAAGTTATCTACACAAGCAGGCACAAAGTGTTCTGATAAGAGATGAATGAGAAGCGAGACTGTGCGGAAAACAGTCTCCCTTAAGTATTCACACACACACACACACACACACACACACGATGAACAGACACACACACACACACACACACACACACACACACACACACACACACACACACACACACACACACACACACACACACACACACACACACACACACACACACACACACACACACACACACACACGATGAACAGACACCAGAGATGTGAACTGCTTTGGCCTTGAACAAGGGAAATAAGAAACAGAGCTGGAACCTACCGCTGAGGATTTACACCGTGATAAACATGAACTCAGTCAGAGAGAAAAACAGAGAGAGAGAAAACAGGAAGAAAAAAAAAAAAAAGAGGTTGAAATGAAACTTTACACAGATTGTCATATCAAGGGAATCTGCAAGTTTTTCCTCATAAGTTTGGTTTGAAAAGTTGAGTAAAAACTAAAAGCTGATGACTGTAACTGTGAACAGGAAGCTAAGTCAGTCTCAGCATCGATGGTTAAAAGGTGAAAAGGTCAACGAGAGGGAGTAAATGTACTTTATTCAGCCTCTGCATTTACCGTAAATACTGGTGTATAAGTCACTTTTTTAATCTGGGGGGGGGGGGGGGGGTCATGCTGTTCATACTCCAAAACTTTCTCTATGTACTTTATTTTGAAACACATTAAAACACACATATTACACCTGAAACAGTGAGTCAGGTTAATAATTACGAGTTAAGGAAGGAAGGTAGGTAGAAGGAAGGAAAAGAGGCAGAGAAGAAGGAAGGGAGGAAAGGAAGAAGGAAGGAAGGTAGAAGGTAGGAGGGAGGGGGGGAGAAAAGATGAAGGGAAGAAGAAGGAAGGAATGGAGGAAAGGAAAGAAGTAAGGGAGAAAGGAAAGGAAGGAAGGATGGAGTAAATAAGGAAAGAAGGAAGGTAGAAGGATGGAGGAAATAAGGAAAGGAAGGAAGGATGGAGGAAATAAGGAAGGAAGGAAGGAATGGAGGAAAGGAAAGGAAGGGAGAAAGGAAAGGAAGGAAGGACAGAGGAAATAAGGAAGGAAGGAAGGTAGGAGGCAGGGAGAGAGGGAGGGAGGGAGGGAGGGAGGGAGGCACGGACGGAGAAAAGAGGAAGGGAAGAAGAAGGAAGGAAGGAGGGAGGGAGGAAGGAATGGAGGAAAGGAAAGAAGTAAGGGAGAAATGAAAGGAAGGAAGGATGGAGTAAATAAGAAAGGAAGGAAGGTAGGAGGGAGGGAGGGACGGAGAAAAGAGGAAGGGAAGAAGAAGGAAGGGAGGGAGGGAGGAAGGAATGGAGGAAAGGAAAGAAGTAAGGGAGAAAGTAAAGGAAGGATGGATGGAGTAAATAAGGAAGGAACGAAGGTAGAACGAGGGAATCAAGGGAGAAAGGAAAAGAGGAAGGAAGGAAAAAAGGACAGAGGACGGGAGGAAGGAAGGACAGACAGAGGGAAGGAAGGAAGGAAGGAAGGGAGGAAAGAAGGAAAGATAAAATATAAAATCTGCTTTCTCTGTTTCTTCTCTGAACCAGAATGAGGCTGAGGCTCTGAAACACCTCTGTGACTTTATTCATTTGAGACAGCGGGGGAACGGTGACACATGAAAATCTAAACCCCCCCCCCACTAAAAAACCCCCCCAAAACCAAACCGGTGAACCAGCAGCAGCCTCTTCCTGTCACATCTGAGCGATGATGGATGGTTGGATGCCGGCTGGGAGGGGGCTGGGAGGGGGCTGGGAGGGGGCTGGGAGGAGGCTGGGAGGGGGCTGGGAGGCGGCTGGGAGGCGGAGGCTAAAGTTCTCCACACATTATCTTCAGAGCTGGAAGCCGACATCACCAGCATGAAAACACACCGCGTCGCCAGCCGAGCGCTTAGTCACAACCTTACCTCCCAAAACCAGTTAGAGACGCCTTTACTGTGTGTGTGTGTGTGTGTGTGTGTGTGTGTGTGTGTGTGTGTGTGTGTGTGTGTGTGAGTGTGTGTGTGTGTGTGTGTGTGTGTGTGTGTGTGTGTGTGTGTGTGTGTGTGTGTGTGTGTGTGTGTGTGTGTTGGAGAGGAACTTCCACTCCTGCTGTTTTCCTGATTTTTCAGCTATGCTCCAAACTAATGTTAGAAAAGCACAAATCTGCTGTTTGGATAGAAAAGTTTTAAAGTTGTTTTTTGAGAATCCTGCAGACTGTATCACATAGTTTAACATGTTCAAAGTCTTATATATATATATCTATTTATATCTTCCATAATATATTCATATCTGGCTCATAGTTTATCTCTACACATAGTTTTGGAACAACAGATGATTGATGAAAACCTCGTCAGTCATTCATAAATCAGTGATGTGTCAGCTGAAAACATATTATATATATTTAATCTGGCTTTTAATTAGTGTCACTCTAATTTATTTTTATTAAATGTCTATTTTTTTTATTGTTTTATTCCTATGTCTTATTTATTATTTTAGTTTTTATTGTTTTATTTGCTGTTGTTTTATTGTATTATATTTTATTTTTCTCTATAAAGGACTTTGAGGTACATCCCTTGTATGAGAGATGCTCTATGAATTAAGTTTATTATTATTATTATTAGTAGTAGTACTATTAGTAGTAGTACTATCATGAGTATTATTATTGGTAGTGGTATTAGTACTATCATTATTATTATCATTATTATTTTTATTATTATCATAATTATTATTATAAAGCTGAAAACAAGACATGAAAAGATTGGGTTTTTTTCCACAAGGACAACGTAGAAGTATATTCCAAGCTTCAATTACTCAATGAATAATAAGCTGTCGATTATTTGCTACCGTTGTCTAGATTTGGTGAAGAGTCTCTAATGTTTGTATAAAGATTATTTATTTTACTGGAGGTTGTCTGGAGAGTCTAGTCTTTGGTTAGATTAGCATGTTTTATCTTCACTAAGGCTGCATTCACACTGCAGGCAAATCTGATTCCTTCTCAAATTTTTATCCATGACTGTCCACACTGTTTTTTAGCAAAGTGTCCTAATCAGATGTGGCTCTGTTCAGACTGGGCCTCATTAATGACCAATCTGACAGGTTGCTATGGTAACGTCATCTAGCATCTATTGTGTGATGTCATAGAATTCCTTCAGACTGGGCCACATTAATGACCAATCTGACAGGTTGCTATGGTAACGTCATCTAGTGTGTGCTGTGTGATGTCATAGAATTCCGACAGGGGTTTTTTTTCCACAAGGATAATGTATAAGTATATTCCAACAAGCTTCAATTACTCAATGAAGATCTGACAAAAACAAATTGGATGCATGAAGATATAACGAGTCGATACAAGAACATCATGACGGACGACTTCTACGAGCAACAAATCAATAATCAATCAGGTTATTAATCCATTAAACTAAAGTAACTATCATCTGGCAGAAGAGAGAGAACTGGATGATGGTTGAACGACAGGAGGACGGACTACAAACACAAGCTACAGAGCAAACAGGAAGTAGAAACACTGTCACACCTGCATTTACACACCACATACACACGCACGCACGCACACTACACACACACACACACACACACACACACACACACACACACACGAGAGGATACGGCCCTGTTTACAGTAAACACACTTTACCATCTAACCCTCTCCTCAATTCAACACCAGTAAAACTTCAAACACTGTTAAACCCTCCTGTCTGCTCACACACACACACACACACAGACACACACACACACACACACACACACACACACACACACACACACACACACAGTTATAAAAGACCTCTCAACGACCTGCAAGTTTACCTAAAGCTAAGAATGAACCTCAGGAAGATTACATCAGCTTTAAAGCTCAGCTGCAGGTTTTTGGGTTGGTATTTTTTTTGGGGGGGGGGGGGGTATTTTATTCTCTTAACCCTCCTGTTGTCTTCCTGTCGACCGTGAAACGTTCGTCCTCTCGGGTAAAAATTAACTCCGGTCTGCTTTGACTGTTCAGAAAGCATAAAGTATAAATGATCTCCCACTTAAATGAGATTATGGTGAATAAGCCTCATTTAAATGAAACTATAACACCTGTTGTCCTCAGCTCAGGTTTTAAGGTGGTAAGGTTAGATGCTCTAAAGCAGCGGTGTCAAACATGAGGCCCGTGGGCCAGAACCGGCCTGCCAAGGAGTCCGATCCGGCCCACTTTCCTTCCTGTATTTCATCCATCTTGCCTTTCTTTCTTTTTTCTTCCTTTCTTTCGTCTTTCCTTCCTGTCTTCTATTCCTTATTTTCCTTCCTTCCTTCCATCTGTCCTTACTTCCTTCCTTCCTTCCATCTATCCTTCCTTCCTTTCTCCCTTTCTTCCATCTTTCCTTCTTGTGTTCTCTTCCTTCCTTCTTTCCTTCTTGTCTTCTCTTCCTTCCTCCCTTCCATCTGTCCTTCCTTCCTTCCTTCATCTCTTCCATCCTTCATCCCTTCCATCTGTCATTCCTTCATTCCTTCATCTCTTCCATCCTTCCTTCCTTTCTTCCTTCCTTCATCCCTTCCATCTGTCCTTCCTCCCTTCCATCTGTCCTTCCTTCCTTCTTTCACCCTTCCATCTGTCATTCCTTCATTCCTTCATCTCTTCCATCCTTCCTTCCTTTCTTCCTTCCTTCATCCCTTCCATCTGTCCTTCCATCTGTCCTTCCTTCCTTCTTTCATCCCTTCCATCTGTCCTTCCTTCCTTCCTTCATCCCTTCCATCTGTCCTTCCTTCCTTTCTTCCATTTGTTCTTCCTTCCTTCATCCCTTCCATCTGTCCGTCCTTCCATCCTTCCTTTCTTCCTTCATCCCTTCCATATGTCCTTCCTTCCTTCCTTCTTTCCTCCCTCCCTTCCATCCATCCTTCTTTCCTTCATCCCTTCCATCTGTCTGTCCTTCCATCCTTCCTTCCTTCATCCCTTCCATCTGTCCGTCCTTTCTTCATCCCTTCCATCTGTCCGTCATTCCATCCTTCCTTCTTTCCTCCCTCCCTCCCTTCCATCTGTCCTTCCTCCCTTCCTTCCTATAAATATATAGTTGATGCTTTGTGATATAAAACCATCTTTAACATGTCATCATAAGAGCCTGCATTATAACCCAAACTAATATCATTCTGTTATTAAAGTCTCTTTTTAATCTCTTTTAAATTTATATTAAATAATTGACTTCATGTGTAATAACTCTGACTTTGTTTCTTCATGTTTTAAACCTCTCTAATCCTCACATGTACTAGTTTAGTGCCACTAATAAACTCTCCATTCAGACTGAAGCTCTATTTAAACTGTGAGTGAAGCCTGAGACCAGCATCATGGTGATTTATATCACTTGTAATGGTTATTATAATAATGTTTTAATGCTTTAAATTATTACATTTACTGATAAAGTCATGTTGGCCTTATTACCCCAATGATTCGCCTCATTGACCTGTTTCACACCGCTGCTAAATCTTAACCTCCTTTCTTTCCTGTGGGCCAGTTTAATGGCTTTCTTTACAGCCAACAGCAGAAAATATACACTTACATGTCTGAAAATGAACAAAAACAATCAGCTAAGGGTGTCAAGGTCTTTCTTAAATGTGTCTTGCTAAAGTTTCAAAGTTAACAAAGGTTGTCTGGAGTGTTAAAGTCTCGTCTTTTATGAATGTGTCTTTATTTTTAATCCCAAAAAAGAAAAAAAAGAAAGTGTCTGCATTTAGTTAATGGAGTCTGGACTTTGTTTGATTTGGCTGAGTGTGTCTGTACTTGGCTCAGAGTCTTTCTCCTCCCTTTTTTTTTTTTTAAATGTAATTTGTTAAAGGTGCGTGTATTTGGCTAATGGTGTCTAGTTTTGTCTACGGGTGTCTGGTCTTTAGCTAACGATGTCCTGATGTGACTAAAGAACCTCAGTTATCTTGTTTAACCCTCCTGTTATGCTCCCGGGTCAAATTGACCCATCTGTTTTGACTCTTCCTTCCTTCCCTCCTTCCTTCCTTCCCTTCTTTCCTCCCTCCCTCCTTTCCTCCTCCTTTCTTCCTTCCTTCCTTCCTCCCTCCTTCCTTCCTCCCTTCCTTCTCTCCTCTGTCCTTCTTTCCTTCCTTCCTCCCACCCTCCTACCTTATTTCCTCCCACCCTCCTACCTTCCTTCTTTACTTACTTCTTTCCTCCGTCCTTCCTTCCTTCCTTATTTCCTTTCCTCCCTTCCTTCCTTCCTCCATCCCCCTTTCTTCCTTCCCTCCTTCCTCCCTCCCTCCCTCCCTCCCTCCTTTCCTTATTTCCTTGACTCGAACACAACAGGAGGGTTAAGTTATCTACAGTTCACTAAGAGTGTTTATGGAGTCGGTTTAAGCTGTCGATTATTTGCTACCGTTGTTTAGATTTGACGAAGAGTCTCTAATGTTTGTAAAAAAGGATTATTTATTTTACTGGAGGTTGTCTGGAGAGTCTAGATCTGGTTAGATTAGCGTGTTTCAACCTCTTATCTTCACTAAGGCTGCGTTCACACTGCAGGCTAATCTGATTCAAATCTGATTTTTAGTCCTGACTGTCCACACTGTTTTTAGCAAAGTGTCCAAATCGGATGTGGCTCTGTTCAGACTGTTCCTTCTTCCCTCCCTCCCTCCTTCTCTCTTTCTTTCCTTCCTAACCTCCTTCCTTCCTTCCTTCCATCTGTCCTTCCTCCCTCCTTCTCTCTTTCTTTCCTTCCTTCCCTCCTTCTCTCTTTCTTTCCTTCCTTCCCTCCTTCCTTCCTTCCTTCCCTCCTTCCTTCCTTCCTCCTTCCTTCTCTCTTTCCTTCCTTCCTTCCTCCCTTCCTTCCATATGTCCTTCCTCCCTCCTTCTCTCTTTCTTTCCTTCCTTCCCTCCTTCCTTCCTTCCTCCCTCCTTCTCTCCTTCCTTCCTTCCTTCCATCTGTCCTTCCTCCCTCCTTCTCTCTTTCCTTCCTTCCTTCCTCCCTTCCTTCCATATGTCCTTCCTCCCTCCTTCTCTCTTTCTTTCCTTCCTCCCCTCCTTCCTTCCTTCCTTCCTTCCCTCCTTCCTTCCTTCCTCCTTCCTTCTCTCTTTCTTTCCTTCCTTCCTTCCATCTGTCCTTCCTCCCTCCTTCTCTCTTTCCTTCCTTCCTTCCTTCCTTCCTTCCATATGTCCTTCCTCCCTCTTTCTCTCTTTCTTTCCTTCCTTCCCTCCCTCCTTCCTTCCTTCCTCCCTCCTTCTCTCTTTCTTTCCTTCCTTCCTCCCTCCTTCTCTCCTTCCTTCCTTCCTTCCATCTGTCCTTCCTCCTTCCTTCTCTCTTTCCTCCTTTCCTTCTGTCCTTTTTCCCTCCTTCTTTCCTCTGCCCTTCTTTCCTTCCTTCCTCTTTTCCTTTCTCCCTCCCTCCTCCCTTCTTTCCTTCCTTCCCTCTGTCCTTCCTCCTTTCCTTTCTTCTTCCTTCTTCCTTTCTTCCTTCCTCTCTTCCTCCCTTCTTTCCTTCCTTCCTAATTCCTCCCTTGACTCAAGGACAACAGGAGGATCTAATAGGACGCAGGATGAGTCAATAAACACTTGAAACGCTCTGATATTGAGATAAATGAACAACTAACACAGGATACATGATTAAAACAGAAAAACAGGATCTTTAAAAGTCCAAACCTTCAGCTAGTGCAGTCTGAACGCAGCCTAAGGGACTAAATTAAGCTAAATAAGTGATTTATCTTTGCTGATGTTATCCAGAGTTTGCCAAGGATGTCTAGATTCTGGACTCGTTCGCTCCAGTCTTACCTGTCTTGCGGTGGTGGTGGCGATGATGATGATGATGATGGTGATGGTGGGCAGAGATGTGGACGTGTTGCGCCAGGACGTCCGCCAGCCTGCCGCCCGCCGCCCCGCTCCCCCCGCTGCGTGTGGAGGAAGAGGAGGAGGAGGCGGTGGAGGAGGTGGTGGTGGTGGTGGAGGAGGTGCCGTGGATGGCGCGGCTGATCCAGTGCTCCATGCTGATGCTCCCCTCGCGGCTCGATGAGGTTCCTCCGCCCCCGCCTCCTCCTCCTCTTCCTCCTCCTCCTCCTCCTCCTCCTCCGTCTTCGTCTTCGCCGTCTCCTCCGTCCTCCACGTCGCCGTCGCCCTGACCTTCGCCCTCGGAGCCTGAGGAAGTGTCTGAGGGGCGAGAAGGAGACGCAGGTGAGACTGAGGATGGATGTTGAGGAGTAAAAG